>NW_026061819.1:3000000-3251050 GCF_023897955.1 Schistocerca gregaria
AAACTAACACAACTGTATCGTTATAAATCCCACTGATGATACCTTAGAACAGGAGAAGGTGAAAAGTGTATGGGATAAATAAAGTAACTAGCAGCAGGATAAGGCAGCTTTATTTACAAAACAAATTTTTATATGCTTGCTGCAGAGGATGGCCACACAAACAGACTTGTTATTCATGCCATGCCAGGCATTTCCACATGGCCCATACCAGAAATTCAGAAGAATCATCTGAACATCCATAAAACCATACAACACACAAAATTCAACATATGCAAATGTAACAATCTGGTACCTAAATATTCAATGTAAAAATTAAAAACAGTTCAACCACCACGCAAAAAGCAATGCATTCTGCTCAGAAAATATGGTTAAAATACGAGATAAAATCCCTAGACCCTAAAAAACAAGAGTTAAATTACGAGTTGTATAAGACATATTTACAACTCGCAGACACCATAAATAATATGAAAGTTTTCTCCCATCTGGTCAACAGGGTCGAAAAGCTTACAAAAACTGCTGCACAAAGAATAGAAACAGTTCATAGAAGAAAGATCAACCAACTCAAAAAACTCCAGTTACAACATATTACCTTTACTCACACACACAAATTCTACCCAAGATTAGTGAACCTTACAGACACACAGTTAAACAGTAAAGAAAGACAGCTGTTGGAGAAAGGATGAAAATACAATCTAAATTCAGAAATAGATGAAGGTTACTTATGAAATCTAATTATAGAAGCATAAAGTGTTTTGACAAGGGATGATAGGAATGAAAATAGCAGTGTCAGCATTGGATTAACTAGAGAACTAGTAAAAAAAGAAATCCTGAATATAATAACCAGCATAAAAATGCAACAACACAAAACAACAAAAACTCAGATCTGCAACACTAGGAAAAATTAGGAGAAAACTACAAAAACAAAATGTTATCATTTTAAAATAATAATTCCAATCCCAAAGTAAGCAGGTGTTGACAGATGAGAAAATTACCAAACAATCAGTTTAATAAGTGACAGCTGCAAAATACTAACATGAATGTTTTACAGACGAATGGAAAAACTAGTAGAAGCTGACCTCTGGGAGATCAGTTTGAATTCCATAGAAATACTGGAACACATGAGGCAATACTGACCTTACGACTTATCTTAGAAGAAAGATTAAGGAAAGGCAAACCTATGTTTCTAGCATTTGTAGACTTAGAGAAAGCTTTTGACTATGTTGATTGGAATACTCTCTTTCAAATTCTAAAGGTGGCAGCGGTAAAATACAGGGAGCGAAAGGCTATTTGCAATTTGTACAGAAACCAGATGGCAGTCATAAGAGTCGAGGGGCATAAAAGGGAAGCAGTGGTTGGGAAGGGAGTGAGACAGGGTTGTAGCCTCTCACTGATGTTATTCAATCTGTATATTGAGCAAGAAGTAAAGGAAACAAAAGAAAAATTCAGAGTAGGTATTAAAATCCATGGGGAAGAAATAAAAACTTTGAGGTACGCCTATGACATTGTAATTCTGTCAGAGTGAGCAAAGGACTTGGAAGAGAAGTTGAATGGAATGGATAGTGGCTTGAAACGAGGGTATAAGAAGAACATCAACAAAAGCAAAATGAGGATAAAGGAATGTAGTCGAATAAAGTCGGGTGATGCTGAAGGAATTAGATTAGGAAATGAGACACTTAAAGTAGTAAATGAGTTTTGCTATTTGGGGAGCAAAATAACTGCTGATGGTTGAAGTAGAGAGGATATAAAATGTAGACTAGCAATGGCAAGGAAAGCGTTTATAAAGAAGAGAAATTTGTTAACATCGAGTATAGATTTAAGTGTCAGGAACTCTTTCCTGAAAGTATTTGTATGAAGTGTAGCCATGTATGGAAGTGAAACATGGATGATAACTGGTTTGGACAAGAAGAGAATAGAAGCTTTCGAAATGTGGTGCTAGAGAAGAATGCTGAAGGTTAGATGGGTAGATCACGTAACTAATGAGGAGGTATTGAATAGGATTGGGGAGAAGAGAAGTTTGTGGCACAACTTGACTAGAAGAAGGGATCAGTTGGTAGGACATGTTCTGAGGCATCAAGGGATCACCAATGTAGTATTGGAGGGCAGCATGGAGGGTAAAAATCATAGAGGGAGACCAAGAGAAGAATACACTCAGCAGATTCAGAAGGATGTAGGTTGCAGTAGGTACTGGGAGATGAAGAAGCTTTCACAGGATAGAGTAGCATGGAGAGCTGCATCAAACCAGTCTCAGGACTGAAGACCACAACAACAACAACAACAACAACAACAACAACAACATTTTAAAAGGAGACAAGTAGACCACAATATTACTGATACACAAAGAACAATACATTGAAAAAACACAAGAATTCATTTTACAAAATAGCATTACAAATTTAAAATCAGACATGACATTCAGATTAAAGACAAAAGTAAAAAAAAAAAAAAGAAAACACACTCTGAAAAATATTGACATCATATTGGATAACATAGAGAAAAGAAAGTTGTCATAGATCAGTCCCACTGCGCTGGTTCTCCAAAACCAACCAAAAATCCACAAACCAAATCTTCTGTGAGGCCAATACTGGATTTCAGAAACTCCCCCCACTTCAGAGCTTGCAGGATACATGTTAAAATTTCTGTCTGAAAATTTCAAAGTACAAGAAGACAGAACCATTAAAAACACTACACAGCAAATACAACGAACAAAAGATATAACCCTCCTTTCATTTGTTATAGAAATCATGTATTGCAACATACCAGTACCAGAAATGGTTCAAATGGCTCTGAGCACTATGGGACTCAACATCTGAAGTCATCAGTCCCTTAGATCTTAGAACTACTTAAACCTAACTAACCTAAGGACAACACACACACAGTCATGCCCGAGGCAGGATTCGAAATTGCAACCTTAGTGGCTGCGCAGTTCCTGACTGATGCGCCTAGAATGGCTTGGTCACACCAGCCAGGAGTACCAGAAGTAATAGAAATTATAGATAAGTACCTGAAAACTTATAGTCACCTTCCTGATGAACAGATTAAGGAAATATACACACTAATAAAGCTCATAACACAACAAAATTACTTCAAATTCAGTAATGAATTTTATTTAGAAGAAGATGGATTACCAATTGGGTCCCCAGTTTCAGAAGCCTTAGCAGATATTTTGGTAAACCACATTTAACAGATCATTTTCACAAAAATATTAGCAAAAGAATACAACATATTATAGTGGTTCAGATACATGGATGACATCCTTTGCTTAACAGATGTACCACAAAGAAAAATTGAAAAACTACATACTGACATCAGCAAGATCCATAAAAATATAAAATTCACAATTGAAAGAGAACAGAACAACCAAATTAACTTCCTGGATATAACAATAAGAAAACAGAACCATAAGCATATGTTTGAAATTTACCGTAAACCCACAGCAACAGACAATATGATTCCTCAGTCCTCTAACCAACCGCACACACAAAAGCAAACAGCACTTCAACACATGCTCCATAGACTCAACACAGTACCACTTGCCAAAGAAGGCAACCAAAAAGAATGGGACATAATGATGCAGGAGGCACAAAATAATGGTTACAACAGTAACACAGTAACAAAGCTTAACAACAAAATTAAAAGTAAAATAAAAGCAGAAAGCTCCAAACCACAGACAACAACACAACAGAACCAAACACAAACATGTAGTCCCATAACAACTGCACAGGATAATCAGAAAAAGTTGAAAGAAAACAGTAGATGATACACAATGACATACAAACGCAAACTCACCTATCAAATCACCAACATTTTCAAGAGATAAGGAATAAACATAGCAGACACAATAGACAGTTCTGTTCAAAAATACACCCCAAAACTGACAAATAACAGAGACATATACCAGAAAGCAGGTATATATCAGCTACAGTGTAACACTTGTGAAGGCAGTTACATAGAGCAAACAGGGGAACATCTGATGTCAGATAAAAAAACACATGAGAGTTTGGAAATATGGGACAAACCACATCACATTTGCAGAATGCCTAAGAGAAAATGACCACAAACCAACCATTAGAGACAATGACATAAAATAATTATAATTGACAGTAAAACAACACCTCCTAATAATGCAAGAAAATTACCACATACAGAAAACCAAAGCAGAAGGGAAAATCCTGTTGAATGACCAAGTACACATGCCAAGCCATTCATTATTTAAAATAATAGAATACCATCTGCAAAAAGGATTAATAAAATAATACAGTCCAATATAATAATAATAGAATCCAAAAAATCCATGAGCCCCTCCACAGAATATTGAAAGGAAAAGTCAAATCAGCTGTCGCTGTCACCAAAGTTTTCAACCACTCACTGATAGCTTGTATTCCCCCCTCCACTGCCCCCCCCCCCCCCCCCCACCCAAATTAAAACTCGTCAGCTCTATCCCCCTCCCTCCCTTTCTCTCAATCATACGCACACGCAGTAGAAACATCAGAAATAGAAGTTAGTCTCGAACATATACTTCGTTACATTTGCAACAAATAGGTAAATTTCTCAAAGAAGATGAAACAAATAATAGAGTTGCGATATTTACGTTGAGAAAAACAGTGTACGACGAAATAAATGTATTGAGTGACAAAGGAACAATAGTCGACCAAAGAAAGGGAAGAAATATGTTGAATGGTGTATGGAAGGTGAGAACACAAAAATGTGATTATATGGCAGTGATAAAAGTGGTAGTGTGACCTCCAGACCAGATGTGAGGATAAGCAAATTAGCAAATCATAAGTAATTACTTTTTTTTTACAAAGTGAACTGTTTAATAATCTAAAACTAACAAAATTGTATCATTATATATCCCACTGATGATGCCTTAGAACAGAAGGCGAAACATATATAGGATAAATAAAGTAACTAGCAGAAGGAAAAGGAAGATTTATTTACAAACCAAAAATATATATCATAGTACCCTGGAATGGGGAATGTATTAAGCACTATCTTTTACATCCCTTCCACAGTAGTATTCCACTGACCACTGAACCTAGAGAATATCACTACTACACAACCCCTGCTTGCTGCCCTTTACCTCATGGCTCATGCCCCTGTAATAGACATAGATGCAAGACTTGTCCCATACATCCTCCCTCCACCACCTACTCCAGTCCACTCACAATTATCGCTTGCCCAATCAAAGACAATGCTACCTGTGAAACCAGTCATGTGATCCAAGAGCTAAGCTGCAACCACTGAGCTGTATTTTATGTTGACACGGCAACTGACAAAATGTATGTTCACATGAATGACAACCAAAATCCTGTTATGAAGAAACAGTTGGGCCAATCAATTGCTGAGCATGCTGCGCAGCATGACATTTGTCATTTCAGTGACTGCTCCACAGCCTGTGCCTTCTGGATTCTTCCCACCAACACCAACTTTTCTGAATTGCACTAGTGGGAACTCTCCCTACAGTATAGCTTACATTTAAGTAACCCTCAACCTTCATTAGTCACTGTCTACCACCAAACTATACCATTCCTTGTTCCCATTCCAGAACTCAATTCCAGTAATGCACCCACAGTTTTTATAGCTACCTCCTTTTCTGATGGCCCTCCCACCCCCCTGCTGACATCTGTCTAATCTCCCGACTCCAACTAGCTGCCGTACTCTCTCCCCACTTTGTCCCTGTAACCGTCCACAAGCAGCACATAACTGTCCCCCTACCCTACTATATCTCCCTGCCCCATTCTCCTCCTTCCCTACCACCTGTTTGCTTCTCCCACCATGTGCTTCTGCTTGCAGTCTGGTCTTGGGTGCCAGAGCTTGTGTGCTTTTGTGTTTGTTTTCCTTGCTCTGATGAAGATTAGTTATGATTATTAATATGCAGCCAATATGCAAGGTATCAACATTCTATTAAGGAATGGGATTATCATTGTCTACCGTCAAAGAAAAGCTCTACAGTTGGGTGCATTTCCTTGAAGAAGCTTCTGGCTTTGAAACATTTAAAACACTGTGGGCTCAATCTTATTTCTGTTATCTCTCTCTGAAAATAATGCTAATAATCAAGAACATATATTTAAGATTATTTCTATTTTCTTTCATCTGTGATCAGATTCTACATATTTCCAAAAATTTACTTATTTTCAGTTTTAATATCTATTGAGCAATAGTGACTGTTTACTAGCACTGAAGTTAACTAAATCAAAACAATAGTTGTTAGCAACACTATCCCACAAGGATTTTTGTGCATGATCTTTCACACAGCACTGAAGATGAGCTCCCACTGTCGTATTTGTAGTCCTCTACTATTTCATGTTTCAGGTTCAGAACCCACTAAATTATTCAGATGTTCATCATCATGATTATGGTTCAAGTAAGGTTAAACCCTGTAATGGATAGAATGGGAACTTCATTGCAGAAGACAATAGAAAATATACCATAGGTGTTATGTCACATCAATAGTTGTGATACAAGCCGTTCAGAAGCTGTACAGTTTCAGAGGATCAGCACCTGAAATTACTGTTGATAGTTCCGTACTTAAAATGGATAGCCAGAAGTTTCTTTTATAAGTTCAAAATTATGAGCTCACTAATCTTTAATCATGTCTTTAAGATCCTGTTGGGGATGACCAGACCTCTTACAGTTTCTAATGATGTATGCAGACAGGTACTTAGTATGGACATCTGTGGAGCACAATACTTATTATCTCTTCAGAAAGTAAATGTGCACACAATACAGATGAAGTGATCAAAAGTTGTTTCTCATACAGTTAAGTAAAACACGGCAAAGAATGGTTGTTGTAAACACAAATATTACTAAACAAAACTGAAACACACACATAATGATATTTATTGCTCATAATTGTAAAATAAGTTCTCTCAGCCTGACTTAAATGAATGGAGAGGCAACACAAATAGTTCCCAAGAGTGGTCTAGAATGCAGCCTAGTTAAACTGAAGCCATACCTGAAGAAGATTAACAGCAGAATCAAGAAAGTGGAGTGAATGTAGGCCGTAAACAGATTTGTTCTACAGTATTAATGAATTATGTTAATTTATTATTGTTTACAAAACCTGTGAGCCAGAAGGCTAAGTTTTATTGGCTGTGGATATTGTCATTATATTTTGTTTGTAGCAGTATGTTACTTCGCATGAGCAGCGTCTATTCAAAAGTTCAATTCTAATTTATGCCTATGCATTGGAAATCAAGGGCTTATTATTATTATGGGACCCATCTTGCATATTAAAATGTAGTTACTGAAAAATCTGTAATTTGTAATTCAGGACTCTTGCTCATTAGTACTGGTGTCAATAGATATTAGAAAAATCAGATGATCAAAAGTGTATCAACAGATCCTGGAAATTCACAGCAATATGTCCATAACTGGCACTACAAATGTGGATAAAGTTAAACTAACAATTATCAATATCTGTTAATGCATATAACAAAGAAAGTTGCTGTGACTTACCAAATGAGAAAGTGATGGTAGATAGACACAATAAAAAATACACAAACACACACACAAATTTCAAACTTTCACAACCCATAGATGAAGCAACGTCTGTCTACCAGTGTTTTATCATTTGGTGAGTCACAGCATCTTTGTTTTTTATGTATATTTTTACCATGTGCAATGTTTCCCTCTATTATATTCAATATCTGTTAAGATAGTAAAGTTTACTGAAAAGAGCAAAAATAGCCCTTTAATTTGAAAGTGATCTTTCCTTCAAAATATACCTATTAACTCGTAAGACTTTGCATAAAGTATGAACTTCATCATCAGAATTTTGAAAATAAAGTTACCAAAAGGCTTATGAGGATCTTAATATACGATACGGGAGTGGTGCCACTGCTCCACACTTCTCTCCAGTGCTAAACTAGTGATCCGTTAACATCTTAGAATGCATCCTGTCCACTAATCCTTTCTTTTAGTCAGCTTGTGTAGGAAATTTCTTTTCTCTCCAAGTCCATTCACCCACCTTATGTTCAGTATACATCTGTAGCACCACATTTCAGAAGCTTCTATTCTCATCCTGTCTAAGCTGTTTGATATCCATGTTTCACTTCGTATATGACAACAATCAATACAAATGTTTCCAGAAAAATCTTTGTAACACCTAAATCTATAAACATGTTGTGAATATAGCAGTTCTATGTTGTGAATATTGCAGTTCTCTTTATTTCTGTGTCTAAGAAAATTAGAGAGAAATTTCCCCTCTCTTTTTTTTTCGGGCATGTTCATAGCTGTGTTTTCACACAAACCTGTTTCAGCATTTTCTGTACTATCTGAAGATAGCAAAAAAAAGTGCTGAAAAATGTCTCACTGAAAACAAAGCTACAAAGGTGTCTTGCATAAAGTGCAATTACTCTACAACCTAAGTTTATATTCAATGCTCCAAAATTTCTCTTCTTCAGAAACACTTTCCTCTCCATTGTCTGCCTAGATTTTATATCATCTCTACCTTGAACATCATTAGCGATTTTGCTGCCCAAATAGCAAAAATCATCGTCTTTAAGTGTCTCATTCATTAATCTAATTCCCTCACATCACCTGATTTAATTTGACAACATTCCATTATCTTCTTTTGCTTTTGTTTATGTTCATATCATATCTTCCTTTCAAGAACTGTCCATTCCGTGCAACTGCTCTTGCAGGTCCTTTGCTGTCTCTGACAGAATTACAATGTTGTCAGCAAACCTCAAAGTTTTTTATTTCTTCTCCATGTATTTTAATTCCTATTCTGAACTTTTCTTTTGTTTCTTTTACTGGTTGCCAAATATACAGTTTGAATAACGTCACGTATAGGCTACAACCCTGTGTCACTTGCTCCCCAACCACTGCTTCCCTTTCATGCCCCTCAACTGTTATAGCTGCCATCTGGTTCTGTAAAAATTTTAAATAGTCTTTCACTCCCTGTATTTCATCCCTGCTTCATAATTTGAAGAAGAGCATTCCAGTCAACATTGTCAAAAGCTTTCTCTAAGTCTACAAATGGTAGAAACATAGGTTTGCCTTTCCTTAATGCATCTTCTAAGATAAGTTGTAGGGTCAGTATTGTCACATGTGGTCCTACATTTCTCCAGAATCCAAAGTTATCTTCTATGAAGTCAGTATCTGCTGCTTTTTGGTCCTTTTATATAAGAATTTGTGTTTGTATTCTGCAACGACAAATTCCTAAACTGACAGTTTGGGAATATTCACACCTCACAGCACCTTATTTCTTTGGAAGTGAAATTAACACATTCTTAGTGAAATTTGTGGATATTTCACCTGTTTCGTACATCTAGCACAGCAAATGGAATAATTTTGTCATTGTTGTCTCTCCCAATGCTATCGGTAGTTTTGACAGAATGTTGTCTACCCCTGGGTACTTGTTTCCTTGTTTCAGTGTGAGTCTTCAGTGCTCAGTCAAATGCTTCTCACAGTATATCTCCCTTGTTACCTTCATCTGTCTCTTCTACTATTTGTATGATGTTGCCCTCAGTTATATCTCCCTTGTATAGATCCCCTATACACCGAGGAGCCAAAACATTATGACCACTGCCCACTGTGATGTCGGATGCCACCTGATAGCGTTACAGGCATATGACACTCTAAAAACAGTAAGTAAGTGGGAAGCAGATGCATATGGGGATCACCCTAATGAAGATACAGGTCCTCACAGCTTTACTTCTGACAGTATCTCGTCTCCTATCTTCCAAACTTTACAGAAGCTCTCCTGTGAACCTTGCAGAACTAGCACTCCTGAAAGAAAGGATACTGTGGGGATATGGCTTAGCCACAGCCTGGGGGATGTTTCCAGAACAGTTTTAATATGCTAGAAAGTTTCATATCAGTGCACACTACACTGCAGAGTGAAAATCTCATTCTGGAAACATCCCCCAGGCTGTGGCTAAGCCATGTCTCCGCAATATCCTTTCTTTCAGGAGTGCTAATTCTGCAAGATTCACAGGAGAAAATCTGTAAAGTTTGGAAGGTAGGAGCCGAGATACTGGCAGAAGTAAAGCTGTGAGGACCGGGCGTAAGTAATGCTATGGTAGCTCAGATGGTAGAGCACTTGCCCACAAAAGGCAAAGTTTCTGAGTTCGAGTCTCGGTAGGGCACACAGTTTTAATCTGCCAGGAAGTTTCATATCAGTGCACACTCCGCTGCAGAGTGAAAATCTCATTCAGGAAACCAACAAAGTGATTGTATTGTGAGGGGGCTTCGTGCAGCTTATGTCCCATAAAGCACTTAGGATTATGGATGAAATGGGATGACTGTTGCTTTGTAGTAACCATACCAACACAGTGTAATAGAGTGAGAGGAGCTTGCTGGAGCTTCTTTCAGAAATAATTCACATAGGGTTTTGGATGAAGTGTGATGGTTGTGGCTATGTAGTAACTATACCAACAGGATGATAGTATTGTGAGTGGAGTTTTCTGAAGCTCCTTTCAGAAATAATTCACATAGGACTATGAATGAAATGCAATGATTGTGGCTTTTTAGTAACTGTACCAAAACTCGTGGTATTGGTCGGAAAGCTTTTTACAGTTTCTTTTGGAAATAATTCACATAGGACTACGAATGAGATGAGATGATTGTGGCTCATTAGTAATTATACTGGAAAAGTGATAGTATTGTGAGGGGAGCTTCCTGCGGCTTCTTTCAGGAATAAATCACATAGGCTTATGAATGAAATGCTATGATTGTGGCTTTGTAATAGCTATACCAACAGATTGATACTTGAGTGAGAGGAGCTTGCTGCACCTTCTTTCAGAAATAATACACATATGGTTATGGATTAAATGCAATGGTTGTATGTCTTCAGTAACTATAACAACAAAGTGATAGTATTGTGAGGGAATCTTCCTGCAGCTTCTTTAAGAAATAAATCTCATAGTGTTATGGGTGAGATGCCATGTATGTGGTTTTGTTGTAGCTATAGCAACAAAATGATTCTACAGTGAGAGTACCTTTGTGCAGCGTCTTTCAGAAATAATTCACATAGGGTTATGCATAAAATGTGATGGATATGACTTTGTAGTTACTATACCGACAAGGTGATAGTATTGTGAGCTTTCTGCAGCTTCTTTCAGAAATAATTCACATACCATTATGAGTGAAGTGCAATGATTGTCACTTTTTAATAACTATACCAACACTTTGGTTCTAGAGTGAATGGAACTTTTTGCAGATTCTTTCAGAAATATTTCACAGCATGCTATGAATCAAATGCAATAATTGTGGCTTTGTAGTAACTACACCATCAAGGTTTATAGTATTTTGAGGGGAGCGTTCTGTGGCTTCTTTCAGAAATAATTCACATGATGTTACAAATTAAATGCAATGATTCTTGCTTTGTAGTAGCTATATGAACAGATTGATTGTTAAGGAAGAGCATCTTACTGCAGATTCTTTCAGAAATAATTCACATAGTGTTATGAATGAAATGTGATGATTCTGGCTTTATGGTAACTACACCAAGAAAGTGATTGTAGTGTGAGAGGAGCTTTCTGCAGCTTCATCCAGAAATAATTCACATAGTGTTATGGCTGAAATGAGACGACTGTGGCTTTGTAGTAACTAACTGTGAAAGTGATTGTAGTGTGAGAGGAGCTTTCTGGAGCTTCTTCCAGAAATAATTATCATAGTGTTGAAGATGAAATGCGATGATTGTGGCTTTTTTGTAACTATACCAACAAAGGGATAGTAATTTGAGAGGAGCTTTTGTCAGCTTCTTTCAGATATAATCTTCATAGGGTTATCGATAAAATGCAATGCTTGTTGCTTGTTGTGGACCTTTCCTACAAGAGAGTGCAAGAATTCAAATACCTAGGGGCACTTTCCACTGTGAACTCGTCATGTGATGCAGAGATCAATGCCAGAATACAAGCAGGAAACCGATCTTTCCACAGCCTAGCACAACTGCTTTGGTAGAAATATCTCTCCAGACAGTTCAAGATTCAACCGTACAAAACCTTTATCCAGCCTCTTGTTCTATATGGCTGTGAGATATGGAGTATCCGGAAACAGGGCTTCCATAAGCTCCTTGTTTTTGAGAGAAAAGTGCTTCGGAAGATTTTTGGTACAGTTCTGGATGCAGATATTGGGAATGGAGGATCAGATACAATGAAGCGCTTGAGGAACTATACCAGTGGCCCAACATAGCAGGTACCCTCAAAGCCAAACAAATGCAGTGGGCCAACATTGTAGCTTGGGTGGAGGATCACAGATGGCCTCGGAAGCTCCTGGATTTCACACCTACAGGAAAGAGACTTCCAGGGAGACCCAAGAACCATTGGAGTGGTGGATCCCATGAAGATTTAATCCAAGGGTCAATAGATGTGGACGAATGGCAGATAGCAGCATTGGACAGAATACAGTGGAGGAGGTAACTTGTAGATGTGTGTGGTCTACTGGGCCTGATCACATAGTAGTAGTAGTAGTATTGCTTTGTGTAAAATTTCAAACAATGTGACAGTACTGAGAGAGGTGCTTTTGCAGCTTCCTTCAGAAATAGATCACAACTGAACCAACAATGTGATAGTAATGTGAGACAATCTTTCTGCAGCTTCTCTCAGAAATAATTTCCACAGATTTATGGATGAAATGCGATGAATGTGGCCTTGTAGAAACTGTACTAACAAAGTTACAGTACTGTGAGCAGAGCTACAAGCAATTCATTTCAGCAATAATTAACGTATGGTAGTGGATGAAATCAGAAGATTCTGGCCTTGTTGTAACTATACCATGAAAGTGATAGCAGTGTGGTAGGAGCTCCCTGCAGTTCCTTTCAGAAATAATACTCATAGGGCAATGGATGAAATGTGATGATTCTGTCTTTGTAGTAACTGTAGGATCAAAGTGTAGTAGTGTGAGTGGAGCTTTCTGCAGCTCCTCTCAGAAATATTTCAGGTAGTGTAATGGATAATATGCAATGATTCTGGCTTTTATGTAATCATACCAACAATGTGAAGCTGCTGTGGTATGAGCGTTCTGCTGATTCTCTTGAAAAAAAAAAATTCACATATGGAAATGCATGAAATGCGATGATTCTGGCTTTGTAGTAATCATACCAACAAATTGATGCAAATGTGGGAGGAGCTTTCTGCAGCTTCATTCAGAAATAATTTGCATAGGGTTATTCATGAAATTCAATGACTCTGGCTTTGTAGTAATCATACCAACAAAGTGATGCGAATGTAGGAGGAGCTTTTTGCAGCTTCTTTCAGAAATAATTCGCATGGTGTAATTGATGAAATGTAATGATTCTGGCTTTGTAGTGTGATGCAAGTGTGGGAGGAGCTCTTAGTAGCATCATTTAGAAATAATTCTCATAGGGTAATGGATGAAATGAAATGATTCTGGCATTGTTGTAATCATAGCAACAAAGTGACACAACTGCGGCAGGCCCTTTCTGCAGCTCCTTTCAGAAATAATTCACATAGGGTAATCAAAGAAATGCAATGATTCTCACTTTGTAGTAATCATACCAAGAAAACAACGCAAATGTGAGAGGCGTTTTCTGCAGCTTCTTCCGGAAAAAAATTCAAATAGGGTAACAGATGAAATGTGATAATTGAGGATTTGTATTAATCATACCAACAGAGTGACGCCATTGTGGGTGGAACATTTTGCAGCTTTTTTCAAAAGTAATTCACATAGGGTAATAGATAAAAATTGATGATTCTGGTCTTGTAGTAATGACACCAACAAAGTAACGCAAATATGGGTGGAGCTTTCTGTAGCTTCTTTCAGAGAAAATGCACGTAGTGTAATGGATGAAATGTTTTGATTCTGGTTTTGGAGTAATCGTACCAACAATGTGACGCTGCAGTGGGAGGTTCTTTTGGCACTGCCTGTGAGAAATAATTCATATAGTCTTAAGGATGAAATGAGATGATTCTGGCTTCGTAGTAATCATACCAACAAAGACACGGTGCTGTGGGAGGAGATTTCTGCAACTTCTTTCAGAAATAATTCACATAGCATGATGGATGAAATGGGATGATTCTCACTTTGCAGTAATCATATGAACAATGTGACACTGCTGCCTGAGGAGCTTTCTGCAACTTCTTTTAGAAATAGATCAGATACGGTTATGGATGTAGTGCGACGGTTATGGCTTTGTTGTAATGATACCAAAAAAGAGATGCTGCTGCGGGAGGAGCTTTCTGCAGCTTCTTTTAGAAAATAACCACATACAGTAATGGATGAAATTGGATGATCCTGGCTTTGTAATAATCATACGGAGAAAAAGATGCAGCTGTGGGAGACGCTTTCTGTAACTTCTTTGAGAAATAATTCACATAGGGTAATGGATGAAATGCGATGATTCTGGCGTTGTAGTAATCATAGCAACAAAGAGATGCTGCTGCAGGAGGAGATTTCAGCAGCATTGTTCAGAAATAATTCACTTAGGGTAATAGATGAAATAGGATGATTCTAGCTTTGTAGTAATCATAACAACAGAGAGGTGGTGAGGTGGGAGAAGCCTTCTGCAGCTTCTTTCAGAAATAATTCACATAGGATAATGGATGAAATGCAATGATTCTGGCTTTGTGGTAATCATACCAACAAATTGACACTGCTGCTGGAGGAGGGACTGCAGCTTCTTTCAGAAATAATTTGCATAGGGTAATGGATGAAATGCGTGATTGTGGCTTTGTAGTAATCATATCAACAAAAAGATGCTGCTGTGCTAGGAGCTTTTCTGCAGCTCCTTTCAGAAATAATTCACATAGTGTAATGGATGAAATTCGATGATTCGGGCTTTGTAGTAATCTGATGAAAAAAGAGAAACTACTGTGGAAGGAGATTTCTGCACCTCTTTTCGGAAATAATACACATATGGTAATGAATGAAATGGAATGATTCTGGCTTTGTAGTAATCATATGAACAAAAAGACGCTGCTATGTGAGGAGCTTTTTGCAGGTCCTTTCAAAAATAAATCACATATGCTAATGGATTAAATGCATTGATTCTGGCTTTGTAGGAATCATACAAGCAAGGAGACACTACTGCAGAAGGAACTTTCTGCTGCTTCATTCAGAAATTATTCACATAGTGTAGTGGATGATATGCGATGTTCCTAGCTTTGTAGTAACCATAACAAGAAACAGGTGGTGCTGTGAGTGAAGCCTTCTGCATCTTCTTTCAGCAATAATTCACATAGGATAATGTATGAAATACGTTGATTCTGGCTTTGTGGTAATCATACCAACAGAGAGACGCTGCTGTGGGAGGAGCTTTCTGCAACTTCTTTCAGAAATAATTCACATAGCGTGATGAATGAAATGGGATGATTCTAGCTTTGTATTAAATATACGACCATAAAGACACTGATGTAGCAGGAGCTGTATGGAACTCCTTTCAGAAATAATTCGCATAGGGTAATGGGTGAAATGCAATAATTCTTGCTTTGTAGTAATCATACCAATATAGATATGCTGCTGCAGGAGGGGCTTTCTGCAGCTTCTTTCAGAAATAATTCACATATGGTAATGGATCAAATGCAATGATTCTGGCTTTGTAGTAATCATACCAACAAAGAGACACAAATGATGGAGGACCTTTCTGCAGCTTCTACACCTACATCTACATCTACATCTACATCTACATCCATACTCCGCAAGACACCTGACTGTGTGTTTTTGGAGGGTACCCTGAGTACCTCTATCCGTTCTCCCTTCTATTCCAGTCTCGTATTGTTCATTGAAATATGTATTGTCGGTATGCTTCTGTTTTTGCTCTAATCCCTGATTTTGTACTTTTGGTCTCTCTGCGAGGTATATGTAGGAAGTAGCAATATAATGCTTGACTCTTCGGTAAAGGTATGTTCCCGAAACTTTAACAAAAGCCCATACCGAGTACTGAGCGTCTCTCCTGCAGAGTCTTCCACTGGAGATTGTCTATCATCTCCGTAACCCTTTCGAGATTACTAAATCATCCTGTAACGAAATGCGCTGCTCTCCGTTGGATCTTCCCTATCTCTTCTATCAACCCTATCTGGCACGGATCCCACACTGCTGAGCAGTATTAAAGGAGTGGGCGAACAAGCGTACTGTAACCTACTTCCTTTGTTTTCGTATTGCATTTACTTAGGATTCTTCCAACGTATCTCAGTCTGGCATATGCTTTACTGACGATCAACTTTATATGATCATTCCATTTTAAATCACTCCTACTGCGTACTCCCAGATAATTTATGGAATTAACTGCTTCCAGTTGCTGACCTGCTATTTTGTAGATAAATGATAAGGGATCTATCTTTCAGTGAATTCACAGCACATTACACTTGTCTACATTGAGACTGAATTGCCATTTCCTGCACCATGCGTCAATTCGCTGGAGATCCTCCTGCATTTCAGTACAATTTTCCGTTGTTGCAACCTCTCAATACACCACAGCATCATCTGCAAAAAGCCTCAGTTAACTTCCGATGTCATCCACAAGGTCATTTATGTATATTGTGAATAGCAACAGTCCTATGGATGTCTCTATAGGCCTCCTGGCTCAGCAGCTGTTGTCGCTGAGCACCTGAAGGGTAATTTGGAAAATATTTTGAGCAGATTTCTCCACCATGTTATAGTTCATGGTGGAGATTTTAATTTGCCAGATATAGACTGGGAGACTCAAACGTTCATAACGGATGGCAAGGACAAAGAATCCAGTGAATTTTTTTTTAAGTGCTTTATCTGAAAAATACCTTGAGCAGTTAAACAGAGAACCAACTCGTGGCGATAACATATTAGACCTTCTGGTGACAAAAAGACCTGAACTATTTGAAACAGTGAATGCAGAACAGGGAATCAGCAATCATAAAGCAGTTACTGCATCGATGATTTCAGCCATAAATTGAAAAATTAAAAAAGGGAGGAAGATTTTTCTGTTTAGCAAAACTGACAAAAAGCAGATTACAGAGTACCTGACAGCTCAACACAAAAGTTTTGTCTCAAGTACAGATAGTGTTGAGGATCAGTGGACAAGGTCAAAACCATCGTACAATATGCGTTAGATGAGTATGTGCCAAGCAAGATCGTAAGAGATGGAAAAGAGCCACCATGGTACATCAACCGAGTTAGAAAACTGCTGCAGAAGCAAAGGGAACTTCACAACAAACATAAACATATCCAAAGCCTTGCAGACAAACAAAAATTATGCGAAGTGAAATGTAGTGTGAGGAGGGCTATGTGAGAAGCACTTAATGAATTCAAAAGTAATGTTCTATGTACTGACTTGGCAGAAATTTTAAGAAATTTTGGTCTTATGTCAAAGCGATAGGTGGATCAAAACAAAATGTCCTGACACCACAGATGACAAAAGGGTAGATAGCAAAATAGACAACAGAGTGATAGAGAAAAAATTAAAATCACACAAAAGAGGAAAGCCCACTGGACCTGAAGGGATACCAGTTAGATTTTACACAGAGCACGCGATGGAACTTAGCCCCCTTCTTGTTTGTGTAAGCCCTGAAAGTAATAGTGTGTTTCAGTATCTGTTATAATTTTGCAAATAGTTTGTGCTGCTTTAACTGTTAGTTTCAATCTTACCGTACCCACATGAATGTGTCAAGAGTATACTGCTCTCGCATGTGACAATGTATAGGTTGTGTTTATCCATTCAAGTTTCTAATAACTATTTTCTTGAACAAGAATGTTAATCATTCTCTTGCCTACTTAGGCTGGCGACCGTTTTCTTTACCTGTTAAACAGTGCAGATAGGCAAAATTTTGTTTATTACTGTTCAAATATTTCCGTAATTCTGACTTTCATTTCCGATAAGCCACTTCCGTTAGGTACAACACGGTCAACACAACAAAATTCCTCCCAGAGGGTAACACTGCTCTGTTGCATTATACCATAATTGCTTTAATAATATTGTTTTACTTCACAACCTGCTTTAAGGTTATGGTTCAGCAGCAGCAGACAATAGTGTTATAAGCTTTCATCAGCTTCCCTCAGAAATATTTCACATCAGGTAATGGATGAAATGTAATGATTGTGTCTGTGTAGTAATCATTCCAACAAACAGATGCAAGTGAGGGAGGAGCTTTCTGCAGCCTCCCTCTGAAATACATCACATAGGGTAAGAGATGAAATGTGATGATTCTGGCTTTGTAGTAACCACACCAACAAACAAACACAAATGACGGAGGAGCTTTCTGTAGCTTCCCTCAGAAATACTACACATCAGGTAATGGGTGAAATGTAATGATTGTGTCTGTGTACTAATCATTCCAACAAACAGATACAAGTGAGGAAGGAGCTTTCATCAGCTGAAATAAATAACATAGGATAATGGATGAAATGCAATGATTCTGGTTTGTAGTAACTATACCATCAAACAAATGAAAATGAGGGAGGAGCTTTCTGTAGCTGCCCTCAGAAACACTTCACATCAGGTAATGGGTGAAATGTAATGATTGTGTCTGTATACTAATCATTCCAACAAACAGATACAAGTGAGGAAGGAGCTTTCATCAGCTGAAATAAATCACATAGGGTAATGGATGAAACGCAATGATTCTGGCTTTGTAGTAACTATACCATCAAACAAACGAAAATGAGGGAGGAGCTTTCTGTAGTTTTCCTCAGAAATACTTAACATTGGGTAATAGATGAAATGCGATGATTCTGGATTTGAAGTAGCCGTAGTAACAAACAAATGCAAATGAGGGTGGAGTTTTCTGTAGCTTCCCTCAGAATTATTTGACATCAGGTAATGGATGAAATCTAATCATTGTGTCTCTGTACTAATCAGATACAAGTGAGGGAGGAGCTTGATGCTGTATCCCTCTGAAATACATCAAATAGGGTAAAAAATTTAAACCAAAGATTCTGGATTTGTGATAACCATACAGACAAACTAATGCAAATGATTTAGGAGCTTTCTGTAGCTATTCTCAGAAATAATTCTCATAGGGTAATAGATGAAATGCGATGATTCTGGCTTTGTAGTAACCATACCAACAAGCAAATGCAAATGAAGCTTGAGCTTTCTGTAGGTTTTTTTCAGAAATACTTCACAAAGGGTAATAGATAAAATGCGATGATTCTGGCTTTGTAGTAAGCATACCAAGAAACAAACACAACTGAGGGAGGAGCTTTCTGTAGCCCTCCTCAGAAATACTTCACATCAGGTAAAGGATGAAATGCAGTGATTGTGTCTGTGTACTATTCATAACAAAAAACAGGTGTAAGTGAGATAAGAGCTTTCTGCAGCTTCCCTCAGAAATATTCCACATCCGGTAATGGATGAAAAGTAATGATTGTGTCTCTGTACTAATCATATCACAAACAGATGCAAGTGAGGGAAGAACTTTCTGCATTTTTTCTCTGAAATCCATCACATAGAGTAATAGAGGAAATGCAATGATTATGTTTTTGTGGTAACCATACTAACAAACAAACGCAAATGAGGGAGGAGCTTTCTGTAGCCTCTCTCAGAAATATTTCACATAGAGTAATAGATGAAATGCGATGATACTGGGCCTGTAGTATCCATACCAACAAACAAACACAAGTGCAGGTGGAGCTTTCTGTAGCAACCCACAGAAATATTTTACATCAGGTAAGGGATGAAATGTAACCATAATGTCTGTGTAGTAATCTTACCAACAAACAGATGCAAGTGAGGGAGGAGCGTTCTGCAGCTCGTCTCAGAAATACTTCACATAGGGTAGTAGATGAAATGCGATGTTTCTGGCTTTGTAGTAACCATACCAACAAACAAAATCCAAATGAGGGGGGAGCTTTCTGTAGCTTCCCTCAGAAATACTTCACATTAGGTAATGAATGAAATGTAATGATTGTGTCTGTGTACCAGTGATACCAACAAACAGATGCAAGTGAGGGATGAGCTTTCTGCAGCTTCTCTCTGAAATACATCAAATAGGGTAACAGATGAAATGCAATGATTCTGGCTTAGTAGTAATCTTACCAACAAATGCACGCCATAGAGGGAGGAGCTTTCTGTAGCTTCCCTCAGAAATACTCCATATCAGGTAATGGATGAAATGTAATGATTGTGTCTGTGTACCAGTGATACCAACAAACAGATGCAAGTCAGGGAGGCGCTTTCTGTAGCTTCCCTCAGAAATACTTCACATCAGGTAATGGATGAAATGTAATGATTGTGTCTGTTTAATCAAACCAACAAACAGATGCAAGTGAGGGAGGAGCTTTTAGCATCTTCTCTCTGAAATACATCACATTGGGTAATAGTTGAAATGCGATGATTCTGGATTTGAAGTAACCATGCCAACAAACAAATGCAAATGAGGGGGGAGCTTTCTGTAGCTTACCTCAGAAATACATCACACAGGTAATGGAAGAAATTTAATGATTGTGTCTGTGTACTAATCATACCAACAAACAGATGCAAGTGATGGAGGTGTTTCTGTACCTTTTCTCTGAAATACATCACAGAGGGTAATGGATGAATTGCAATGATTCTGGCTTTGTAGTAACCATACCAACAATCAAACGCAAATGAGGGAGGAGCTTCCTGCAGCCTCCGTCTTAAATACATCACAAAGAGTAATGGATGAAATGCAATTATTCTGGCTTTGTATTAACCATACCAACAATCAAACCAAAATGAGGTGGGAGCTTTCTGTAGCTTGTCTCAGAAATACTTCACATAAGGTAATGAATGAAATTTAATGATTGTGTCTGTGTACTAATCATGTCAACAAACAGATGCAAGTTAGGGTGTAGCTTTCTGCAGCATCTGTCTTAAATACATCACATTGGGTAAAATATGAAATACGATGACTCTTGCTTTCTAGTAACCATACAAAAAAACAAACGCAAATGTGGTAGAATGCTTTCTGTAGCTTTTGTCAAAAATATTTATCGAAGTCCAATAGATGAAATGTGTTGATTCTGGCTTTGTAATAACCATACCAACAAACAAACGTAAATGAGTGGCGAGCTTTCTGTAGCATCCCTCAGAAGAACTCAACATCAGCTAATGGATGAAATGTAATGATTGTGTCTGTGTGATAATCATACCAACAAACAAATGCATGTGAGGGAGGAGCTTTCTGCAGCTTCTCTCTGAAGTGCATCATTAAGGGTAAAAAATGAAATCCGATTATTCTGCCTTTGTAATAACCATACCAATAACCTAAGGCTAATGTGGGAGGAGCTTTCTGTAGCTATTCTCAGAAATAGTTCACATAGGGTAATAGATGAATTGCGATGAATCTGGCTTTGTAGTAACCATACCAACAAACATACGCAAATGATTGAGGAGCTTTCTGTAACTTCCCTCAGAAATACTTCACATCATGCAATAAATGAAATGTATTGATTGTATGTGTGTACTAAACATACCAACAAACAGATGTAAGTGAGGGACGAGCTTTCTGCAGCTTCTCTCAGAAATACTTCACACTAGGTGAAAAATGAAATCCTATGATTCTGGCTTTGTAGTAACCTTAAGAACAAACAAACACAAAAGAGGTTGGAACGTTCTGTAGCTTCCATCAGAAATATTTCACATCAGGTAATGTGTGATATGTAATGATTGAGTCTGTATTCTAGTCATATCAACAAACAGATGCAAGTGAGGGTGAAGTATTCTGCAGCTTCTCTCTGAAATACATCACATAATGTAATAGATGTACTGCGATGATACTGGCTTTGTAGTAACCATACAAACAAACAAACGCAAGTGATGGAGGAGCTTTCTGTAGTTTCTCTCAGAAATTCTTCACATTGTGTAATAGATGAAACGCGATGTTTCTGGCTTGTAGTGACCGTACCAGCAAACAGATGCAAGTGAGTGAGGAGCTTTCTACATCTTCCATCAGAAATACTCCACATCAGGTAATGGATGGAATGTAATGATGGTGTCTGTATACTAATCATACCAACAAACTGATGCAAATTAGGGAAGAGGTTTCTGGAGCTTCTCTGTGAAACACATCATGTAGGGTATTGTGTGAAATGCAATGAATCTTACTTGGTAGAAAACATACCAACAATCAAATGCAATTGAGGAAGGAGCTTTCTTTAGCTTCCCCCAGATATACCTCACATCTGGAAATGTATGAAATGTAATGATTGTGTCTGTGTACTAATCATACCAACAAACTGTTGCAAGTGAAGGAGAAGCTTTCTGCAGCTTCACTCTGAAATACATCACAAAGGGTAGTTGATGAAATGCAATGAATCTGGCTTTGTAGTAACCATACCAACAAACAAACGCAAATGATGGAGGAGCATTCAGTAGCTTCTCTCAGAAATACTTCACGTCATGTAATAAATGAAATATAATTGTTGTGTCTGTGTACTAATCATACCAACAAACAGATGCAAGTGAGGGAGTAGCTTACTGCAGCATCTGTCTGAAATACATCACATATGGTAAAATATGAAATATGATGTTTCTTGCTTTGTAGTAACCATACCAAAAAACAAAACCAAATGAGGTAGGAGCTTTCTGTAGCTTTTCTTGAAAATATTTCACATAGTGCAATAGATGAAATGCGTTGATTCTGGCTTTGTAGTAACCATACCAACAAACAAACGTAAATGATGGGCAAGCTTTCAGTAGCATCCCTCAGAAATACTAAACATCAGGTAATGGATGAAATGTAGTGATTGTGTCTGAGTACTAATCATACCAACAAAAAGATGTACATGAGTGAGGAGCTTTCTGTAGCTTCTCTCACAAATACTTCATATACGTATAGGATGAATTGCTATGATTCTGGCTTTGTACTAACCATACCAACAATCAGATTAAAGGGAGGGTGGAGCTTTCTGCAGCTTCTCTCTGAAATATATCACATATGGTAATAGATGAAATGCAATGATTCTGGCTTTGTAGTAACCACAGCAACAAACAAATGCAAATGACGCAATAGCTTTCTGTAGCTTTTCTCAGAAATACTTTACATAGGGTAATAGATAAAATGTGATGATTCTGGCTTTGTAGTAACCATACCAACAACCAAACGCAAATGAGGGAGGAGCTTTCTGTAGCTTACCTCAGAAATACATCACATCAGGTAATGGATGAAATGTAATGACTGTGTCTCTGTACTAATCATAAAAACAACCATATGCAAGTGAGGGAGGAGCTTTCTGAGCTTCTCTCTGAAATACATTACATAGGATAATAGATGAATTCTGATGATTCTGGCTTTGTAGTAACCATACCAACAAACATACGCAAATGATTGAGGAGCTTTCTGTAGCTTCCCTCAGAAATACTTCACATCAGGTGATGGATTAAATATAATGATTGTGGCGGTGTACCAATCATACCAACAAACAGATGCAAGTGAGAGATAAGCTTTCTGAGGCTTCTATCTGAAATACACCACATAGGGTAAAATATGAAATACGATGAATTTGGCTTTGTAACAACCATCCCAACAAACTAACACAAATGAGGGAGAAGCTTTCTGTAGCTATTCATAGAAATACTTCACTAACGGTAATAGATGAAGTGCGATTATTCTGGCTTTGTAGTAACAATACTAACAAACAAACGTAAGTGATGGTGCAACTTTCTGTAGCTCCCCTCAGAAATACTTCACATCAGGTAATGGATAAGTAGCTGGAACTATTCTGGAATTTGTATCTATCATCGCCACCAAGAAATGACAGAGTCCAGCAATTCTACCCGCAATTCCACCTACTGACATGCAGTCGCCACTACATTGCGCAATCACTGTAATAGAGTACTATAATGATGTACAGTGATGGATCAGCTAAATGGATGTGTTAGTGTGCTCAAATATAAGGTAATTTATAACTGAGTTTATGTACCTACCTTGATTTTTCTCCTTACCATAACACCTATCAGGTTCCACTCCGTTTGAAGTAAAGAGATTTCCGAGTGTCCCTACTGAAAGAACATTAAAGACCAGTGTTTTTGCTAATTAATGCCTCTTGAACATAAAAAAAGAAAGTTAATGAAAGTAATTTTGCTAATAAAACTGCTTATTAATGCATTGTTGCCAACTTCAAATTAAAAAGTTCGTGAGGCTGAGGCTTATAAAGTTTTGCTTCGTAAATGATCTCATTACTGCCTGTTGTAAATCACAGAAGGTGAGTCAGTATCTTACATATATGTTAATTTTGTGTGTCAATGTAGTAAAAGTGGAAAACTGCTGTGTGGAACATTATATACTCAAGACTGCTAAGTGTATGTCTCTCCTGTGTATTAGAAGTGCTTATTAATAATATAACAGGATCCACAGTTTGTATATTGGGTTAATGCTTGGTAACAAGTAACAGAAAGACCACTAATTAGGAAAACCTTAATTTCTTTAATCAAATGATAGTGAGGAGCAACCTGTAAGTGGATTCAAATTAACTTTTATTTTAAATAGTAACGCACTTAACTGAGAGAGACTTAACCTATATCCAATTAATGATTCTGCAGTTAGTAGTAATAATGTTATAAAGACCATTCAGTTTGTGTAAGCCCTGAAAGTAATAGTGTGTTTCAGTATCTGTTATAATTTTGCAAATAGTTTGTGCTGCTTTAACTGTTAGTTTCAATCTTACCGTACCCACATGAATGTGTCAAGAGTATACTGCTCTCGCATGTGACAATGTATAGGTTGTGTTTATCCATTCAAGTTACTAATAACTATTTTCTTGAACGAGAATGTTAATCATTCTCTTGCCTACTTAGGCTGGTGACCGTTTTCTTTACCTGTTAAACAGTGCAGATAGACAAAATTTTGTTTATTACTGTTCAAATATTTCCGTAATTCTGACTTTCATTTCCGATAAGCCACTTCCGTTAGGTACAACACGGTCAACACAACAAAATTCCTCCCAGAGGGTAACACTGCTCTGTTGCATTATACCATAATTGCTTTAATAATATTGTTTTACTTCACAACCTGCTTTAAGGTTATGGTTCAGCAGCAGCAGACAATAGTGTTATAAGCTTTCATCAGCTTCCCTCAGAAATATTTCACATCAGGTAATGGATGAAATTTAATGATTGTGTCTGTGTAGTAATCATTCCAACAAACAGATGCAAGTGAGGGAGGAGCTTTCTGCAGCTTCCCTCTGAAATACATCACATAGGGTAATAGATGAAATGTGATGATTCTGGCTTTGTAGTAACCACACCAACAAACAAACGCAAATGACGGAGGAGCTTTCTGTAGCTTCCCTCAGAAATACTTCACATCAGGTAATGGGTGAAATGTAATGATTGTGTCTGTGTTCTAATCATTCCAACAAACAGATACAAGTGAGGAAGGAGCTTTCATCAGCTGAAATAAATAACATAGGGTAATGGATGAAATGCAATGATTCTGGCTTTGTAGTAACTATACCATCAAACAAACGAAAATGAGGGAGGAGCTTTCTGTAGATTTCTTTAGAAATACTTAACATTGGGTAATAGATGAAATGTGATGATTCTGGATTTGAAGTAGCCATACTAACAAACAAATGCAAATGAGGGTGGCGTTTTCTGTAGCTTCCCTCAGAATTATTTGACATCAGGTAATGGATGAAATCTAATCATTGTGTCTGTGTACTAATCATACCAACAAACAGATACAAGTGAGGGAGGAGCTTTCTGCTGTTTCTCTCTGAAATACATCAAATAGGGTAAAAAATTAAATCCAATGATTCTGGACAAACTAATGCAAATGAGTTAGGAGCTTTCTGTAGCTATTCTCAGAAATAATTCTCATAGGGTAATAGATGAAATGCGATGATTCTGGCTTTGTAGTAACCATACCAACAAACAAACACAACTAAGGGAGGAGCTTTCGGTAGCCCCCCTCAGAAATACTTCACATCAGGTAATGGATGAAATGCAGTGATTGTGTCTGTGTACTATTCATAACAAAAAACAGGTGTAAGTGAGATAAGAGCTTTCTGCAGCTTCCCTCAGAAATATTCCACATCTGGTAATGGATGAAAAATAATGATTGTGTCAGTGAACTAATCATAACAACAAACAGATGCAAGTGAGGGACGAAATATCTGCAGCTTCTCTCTGAAATACATCACATAGGGGAATGGAAGAAATGCAATGATACTGGCTTTGTAGTAACCATAGCAACAAACAAACACAAATGGTGGAGGAGCTTTCTGTGGCCTCCACCAGAAATACTTCACATCAGGTGAAGGATGAAATGCAGTGATTGTGTCTGTGTACTAATCTTAACAACAAACAGATGTAAGTGAGGGAAGAGCTCTATGCAGCTTCCCTCAGAAATACTTCACATCCGGTGATGAATGAAATGTATCGATTGTGTCTGTGTACTAATCATACCATAAACAGATGCAAGTGCGGGAAGAGCTTTCTGCAGCTATTAACTGAAATACATCATGTAGGGTAATAGATGATATGCAATGATTCAGGCTTTGTGGTAACCATACTAACAAACAAACACAAATGAGGGAGGAACTTCCTCTAGCTTGCCTCAGAATTACTTCACATCATGTAATAAATGAAATGTAATGATGGTGGCTGTGTACTAATCATTCCAACAAACAGATGCAAGTGAGGGAGGAGCTTTCAGCTGCTTCTCTCTGAAATACCTCACATAGGGTAATGGGTGAAATGCAATGATTCTGGCTTTGTAGTAACAATACCAACTAACAAACGCAAATGAGTGAGGAGCTTTCTATAGCTTCCTTCAGAAATATTTCACATCAGGTAATGGATGAAATGTAATGATTGTGTCGGTGTACTAATCATACCAACAAACAGATGCAAATGAGGGAGGAACTTTCTGCAGCTTCTATCTGAAATACATCACATAGGGTAAAATATGAACTAAGATGATTCTGGCTTTGTAATAACCAGCCCAACAAACTAACGCAAATGAGGGATGAGCATTTTGCATCTATTCTCAGAAATACTTCACATAGGGTAATAGATGAAATGCAACGATTCTGGCTTTGTAGTAACCATAACAACAAACCAAAGGCAAATGACACTTGAGCTTCCTGTAGCTTTTTTTAGAAATACTTCACATAGAGTAATAAATGAAATGTGATGATTCTGGCTTTGTAATAACCATACCAACAAACTAAAGCAAATAAGGGTGGAGCTTTCTGTAGCTATTCTCAGAAATTCATCACATGGGGTAATAGATGAAATACGATGATTTTGGCTTTGTAGTAACCATACCAACAAATGAAACCCAAATGAGGGTTGTGCTTTCTGTAGCCTCCCTCTGAAATATTTCACAACAGGTAATGGATGAAATATAATGATAGTGTCTGTGTACAAATCATATCAAAAAGAGGAGCAAGTGAGGCACGAGCTTTCTTCAGCTCCTCTATGAGATACATCACATAGGATAATGGATGAAATGCGATGACTCTGGTTTTGTAGTAACCATAAAAACAAACAAACGCAAATGACACTTGAGCCTTCTGTATCTTTTCTCAGGAATACTTCACATAGTGTGATAGATGAAATGCGATGATTCTGGCTTTGTAGTAATAATACCAACAAAGAAACGCAAATGATTGAGGAGCTTGCTGTAGCCCCACTCAGAAATACTTCACATCAGGTAATGGATGAAATGAAATGATTGTGTCTGTGTACTAATCATAGAAACAAACAGATGTAGGTGAGGGATGAGCTTTCTGCAGCTTCCCTCATAAATACTTTACATCCAGTAATGGATGAAAAGTAATGATTGTGTCTGTGTACTAATCATACCATAAACAGATGCAAGTGAGGGAAGAGTTTTCTGCAGCTTCCCTCAGAAATACTTCACATAAGGTAATGGATGTTATGTAATGAGTGTGTGTGTGTGTATTAATCATTATAACAAACAGATGCAAGTGAGAGTGGAGCTTTCTGCAGCTCCATGCTGAAATACATCACATAAAGTAATAGATGAATTGCGATGATTCTGGCTTTGTAGTAACCATACCAACAAACAAACGCAAATGACACTTGAGCTTCCTGTAGTTTTATTTAGAAATATTTCACATAGGGTAATAGATGAAATGCGATGACACTATATTTGTAGTAACCTTACCAACAAACAAACGCAACTGAGAGAGGAGCTTTCTGTAGCTCCCCTGAGAAATATTTCACATCAGGTAATGGATGAAATGTAATGATTGTGTCTGTGTACTCATCATACCATAAACAGATGCAAATGAGTAATGAGCTTTCTGCAGCTTTTCTCTGAAATTCATCACATAGGTTAATAGATTAAATGCGATGATTCTGGCTCTGTAGTAACCATACCAACAATGAAACGCAAATGAGGGTTGTGCTTTCTATAGTTTCCATCAGAAATATTTCACATCAGGTAATGGATGAAATGCAATGATTGTGTCTGTGTACTAATCATACTATAAACAGAAGCAAATGAGGGATGAGCTTTCTGCAGCTTTTCTCTGAAATACATCACATGGGGTAATAGATGAAATGCAATGATTCTGACTTTGTAGTAACCATACCAACAAAGAAACACAAATGAGGGAGGAGTTTTCTGCAGTTTTTTTCAGAAATACTTCACATTGGGTAATAGATGAAATGTGATGGTCCTGGCTTTGTAGTAACCATACCAACAATCAAACGCAAATGAGGGAGGTGCTTTCTGTAGTAATCATTCCAATGAACTGATGCAAGTTAGATAGGAGCTTACTGCAGCTTCTCTCTGAGATACATCACATAGGATAATGGATGAAACACAATGTTTCTGGCTTCACAGTAACCGTACCAACAAACAAACGCAAATGAGGGAGGAGCTTTTCTGTAGCTTCCCTCAGAAATTCCTCACATCAGATAATGGATGAAATGTAACGATTGTGTCCGTGTACTAATCATACCAACGTTCAGAGCAAGTGAGGGAGGAGCTTTCTGCTGCTCCTCTCTGAAATACCTCATATATGGTAATAGATGACATGCGATGATTCTGGCTTTGTGGTAACCATACCAACAAACAAATGCAAATGAGGGAGTAGCACTCTGTAGCTAATCTCAGAAGTATTTCACATATAATAATAGATGAAATGCGACGATTCTGGCTTTATAGTAACCATTCCAACAAACAAACGAAAATGAGGGAGGAGCTTTCTGTAGCTTCCCTCAGAAATGCTTCACATCAGGTAATGGACGAAATGTAATGATTGTGTCAGTGTACTAATCGTACCAACAAACAGATGCAAGTGAGGGAGGAGATTTCTGCAGTCTCTCTCTGAAATACATCACAAGGGGTAATAGATGGAATGCAATGATTCTGGCTTTGTAGTAATAATACCAACCAACAAACGCAACTAAGGGAGGTTATTTCTATAGCTTTCCTCAGAAATACTTCACATCAGGTAATGGATGAAATGAAATAATTATGTCTGTGTACTGATCAGAACAACAAACAGATGCAAGTGAGGGAATAGCTTTCTGCAGCCTCCCTCAGAAATACTTCACATCAGGTAATGATGAATGTAATGATTGTGTCTCTGTACAAATCATTCCAAAAAACTGATGCGAGTGAGGGAGGAGCTTTCTGCAGCATTTTTCTCAAATACATCACATAGGGTAAAAAAAGAAATACGATGATTCTGGCTTTGTAATAACCATACCAACAAACAAACGCAAATGGCGCTTGAGCTTTCTGTAGCTTACCTCAGAAATACTTCACATAGGGAAATAGATGAAATGCGATGATTCTGGCTTTGTGGTAACCATACCAACAAACAAACGCAACTGAGAGTGGAGTTTTCTGTAGCTTCCCTCAGAAATATTTCACGTCAGGTATTGGATGGAGTGTAATGATTGTGTCTGTGTACTAATCTTAACAACAAACAGATGCAAGTGTGAGAGGAGCTTTCTGCAGTTTCCATCAGAAATAATTCACTTTAAGTAATGGATAAAATGTAATGATTGTGTCTGTGTACTAATCATACAAACAATCAGATGCATGTGAGGGAGTAGCTTTCTGCAGCTTCTCTCTGAAATACTTCATATAGGAGAATAGATGAAATGCAATTATTCGTGCTTTGTAGTAACCATACCAACAAACAAACACAAATGAGGGAGGAGCTTTCTGTAGCTTTTCTGAGAAATATTTCACATAGGGTAATAGATGAAATCCAATGATTCTATCTTTGTAGTATCCATACCAACAATCAAACGCATATGAGGGAGGAGCTTTCATTAGCTTCCCTCAGAAATACTTCACATCAGGTAGTGGATGAAATGCAATGTTTGTGTATACGTACTAATCATACCAACAAAGAGATGTATGTGAATGAAGAGCTTTCTGCAGCTTCTCTCTGAAATAAATAACATATTGTAATAGATGAAATGCGATGATTCTGGCTTTCTAGTAACCATACCAACAAACAAACGCAAATGAGGGAGGAGCTTTCTGTAGCTTCCCTCAGAAATACTTCACATCAGGTAATGGATGAAATGCAATGATTGTATCTGTGTACTAACCATACCAACAATCAGAAGAAAGTGATTGAGGAGCTTTCTGCACCTTCTCTCAGAAATACTTCACGTAGGGTTGCGTACTAATCATACCAACTATAAGGCTTTACCATTCTGCACCTTCTCTCCTAAATACATCACATAGGGTTATAGATGAAATGCGATGATTCTGGCTTTGTAGTAACCATACCAAAAAACAAACCCAAATGAGGGAGGACCTTTCTGTAGCTTTTCTCAGAAATATTTCACATAGGGTGATAGATGAAATGCCATGATTCTGGGTTTGTAGGAACTATACCAACAAACAAACGAAATGAGTGAGGAGCTTTCTGTAGCTTCCCTGAGAAATATTTCACATCAGGTAATGGATGAAATGTAATGATTGTGTCTGTGTACTCATCATACCATAAACAGATGCAAATGAGTAATGAGCTTTCTGCAGCTTTTCTCTGAAATTCATCACATAGGTTAATAGATTAAATGCGATGATTCTGGCTCTGTAGTAACCATACCAACAATGAAACGCAAATGAGGGTTGTGCTTTCTATAGTTTCCATCAGAAATATTTCACATCAGGTAATGGATGAAATGCAATTATTGTGTCTGTGTACTAATCATACCATAAACAGAAGCAAATGAGGGATGAGCTTTCTGCAGCTTTTCTCTGAAATACATCACATGGGGTAATAGATGAAATGCAATGATTCTGACTTTGTAGTAACCATACCAACAAAGAAACACAAATGAGGGAGGAGTTTTCTGCAGTTTTTTTCAGAAATACTTCACATTGGGTAATAGATGAAATGTGATGGTCCTGGCTTTGTAGTAACCATACCAACAATCAAACGCAAATGAGGGAGGTGTTTTCTGTAGTAATCATTCCAACGAACCGATGCAAGTTAGAAAGGAGCTTACCGCAGCTTCCCTCTGAAATACATCACATAGGGTAATAGATGAAATACGATGATTCAGGCTTTGTAGTAACCCCACCAACAAACACACCAAAATTACGAGGAGCTTTTACAGCATCCCTCAGAAATACTTCACATCCAGTAATGGATGAAATGAAATGATTTTGTCTGTGTACTAATATTGCCATAAACAGATGCAAGTGAGGGAAGCGCATTCTGCAGCTTCTCTCTGATATACATCACATGGGGTAATGGATGAAATGCGATGATTCTGGCTCTGTAGTAATCATACCAACAAACAAACGCAAACGAGGGAAATGCTTTCTGTAGATTCCCTCAGATATATTTCAAATCAAGTAATGGATGAAGTGTTATGATTGTGTCTGTGTATTAATCACAACAACAAACAGTTGCAAGTGAGGGACGAGCCTTCTGCAGCTTCTCTCTGAGATACATCACATAGGATAATGGATGAAACACAATGTTTCTGGCTTCACAGTAACCGTACCAACAAACAAACGCAAATGAGGGAGGAGCTTTTCTGTAGCTTCCCTCAGAAATTCCTCACATAAGATAATGGATGAAATGTAATGATTGTGTCCGTTTACTAATCATACCAACATACAGAGCAAGTGAGGGAGGAGCTTTCTGCTGCTCCTCTCTGAAATACATCATATATGGTAATAGATGAAATGCGATGATTCTAGCTTTGTAGTAACCATACCAACAAACAAACGCAAATGAGGGAGTAGCACTCTGTAGCTAATCTCAGAAGTATTTCACATAGGATAATAGATGAAATGCGATGATTCTGGCTTTATAGTAACCATTCCAACAAACAAACGAAAATGAGGGAGGAGCATTCTGTAGCTTCCCTCAGAAATACTTCACATCAGGTAATGGACGAAATGTAATGATTGTGTCAGTGTACTAATCGTACCAACAAACAGATGCAAGTGAGGGAGGAGATTTCTGCAGTCTCTCTCTGAAATACATCACAAGGGGTAATAGATGGAATGCAATGATTCTGGCTTTGTAGTAATAATACCAACCAACAAACGCAACTAAGGGAGGTTATTTCTATAGCTTTCCTCAGAAATACTTCACATCAGGTAATGGATGAAATGAAATAATTGTGTCTGTGTACTGATCAGAACAACAAACAGATGCAAGTGAGGGAATAGCTTTCTGCAGCCTCCCTCAGAAATACTTCACATCAGGTAATGATGAATGTAATGATTGTGTCTCTGTACTAATCATTCCAAAAAACTGATGCGAGTGAGGGAGGAGCTTTCTGCAGCATTTTTCTCAAATACATCACATAGGGTAAAAAAAGAAATACGATGATTCTGGCTTTGTAATAACCATACCAACAAACAAACGCAAATGGCGCTTGAGCTTTCTGTAGCTTACCTCAGAAATACTTCACATAGGGAAATAGATGAAATGCGATGATTCTGGCTTTGTGGTAACCATACCAACAAACAAACGCAACTGAGAGTGGAGTTTTCTGTAGCTTCCCTCAGAAATATTTCACGTCAGGTATTGGATGGAGTGTAATGATTGTGTCTGTGTACTAATCTTAACAACAAACAGATGCAAGTGTGGGAGGAGCTTTCTGCAGTTTCAGTCAGAAATAATTCACTTTAAGTAATGGATAAAATGTAATGATTGTGTCTGTGTACTAATCATACAAACAATCAGATGCATGTGAGGGAGTAGCTTTCTGCAGCTTCTCTCTGAAATACTTCATATAGGAGAATAGATGAAATGCAATTATTCGTGCTTTGTAGTAACCATACCAACAAACAAACACAAATGAGGGAGGAGCTTTCTGTAGCTTTTCTGAGAAATATTTCACATAGGGTAATTGATGAAATCCAATGATTCTATCTTTGTAGTATCCATACCAACAATCAAACGCATATGAGGGAGGAGCTTTCATTAGCTTCCCTCAGAAATACTTCACATCAGGTAGTGGATGAAATGCAATGTTTGTGTATACGTACTAATCATACCAACAAAGAGATGTATGTGAATGAAGAGCTTTCTGCAGCTTCTCTCTGAAATAAATAACATATTGTAATAGATGAAATGCGATGATTCTGGCTTTCTAGTAACCATACCAACAAACAAACGCAAATGAGGGAGGAGCTTTCTGTAGCTTCCCTCAGAAATACTTCACATCAGGGAAAGGATGAAATATAAGGATTGTGTCTGTGTACTAATTATTCCAACAAACAGATGCATGTGAGGGAGGAGGGTTTTGCAGCATCTCTCAGAAATACTTCATATAGGACAATAGGTGAAATGCAATTATTTTATCTTTGTAGTAACCATACCAACAAACAAACACAAATGAGGGAGGAGCTTACTGTAGCTTTTCTGAGTAATATTTCACATAGGGTAATATATGAAATGCGATGATTCTGGCTTTGTAGTAACTATACCAACAATCAAACGCAAATGAGGGATGAGCTTTCTGCAGCTTTTCTCTGAAATACATCACATGGGGTAATAGATGAAATGCAATGATTCTGACTTTGTAGTAACCATACCAACAAAGAAACACAAATGAGGGAGGAGTTTTCTGCAGTTTTTTTCAGCAATACTTCACATTCGGTAATAGATGAAATGTGATGGTCCTGGCTTTGTAGTAACCATACCAACAATCAAACGCAAATGAGGGAGGTGCTTTCTGTAGTAATCATTCCAACGATCCGATGCAAGTTAGAAAGGAGCTTACTGCAGCTTCCCTCTGAAATACATCACATAGGGTAATAGATGAAATACGAGGATTCAGGCTATGTAGTATCCCCACCAACAAACAAACGAAAATTACGAGGAGCTTTTACAGCATCCCTCAGAAATACTTCACATCCAGTAATGGATGAAATGAAATGATTTTGTCTGTGTACTAATATTGCCATAAACAGATGCAAGTGAGGGAAGAGCATTCTGCAGCTTCTCTCTGATATACATCACATGGGGTAATGGACGAAATGCGATGATTCTGGCTCTGTAGTAATCATACCAACAAACAAACGCAAACGAGGGAGATGCTTTCTGTAGATTCCCTCAGATATATTTCAAATCAAGTAATGGATGAAGTGTAATGATTGTGTCTGTGTATTAATCACAACAACAAACAGTTGCAAGTGAGGGAAGAGCATTCTGCAGCTTCTCTCTGAGATACATCACATAGGATAATGGATGAAACACAATGTTTCTGGCTTCACAGTAACCGTACCAACAAACAAACGCAAATGAGGGAGGAGCTTTTCTGTAGCTTCCCTCAGAAATTCCTCACATCAGATAATGGATGAAATGTAACGATTGTGTCCGTGTTCTAATCATACCAACATACAGAGCAAGTGAGGGAGGAGCTTTCTGCTGCTCCTCTCTGAAATACCTCATATATGGTAATAGATGAAATGCGATGATTCTAGCTTTGTAGTAACCATACCAACAAACAAACGCAAATGAGGGAGTAGCACTCTGTAGCTAATCTCAGAAGTATTTCACATAGGATAATAGATGAAATGCGATGATTCTGGCTTTATAGTAACCATTCCAACAAACAAACGAAAATGAGGGAGGAGCTTTCTGTAGCTTCCCTCAGAAATACTTCACATCAGGTAATGGACGAAATGTAATGATTGTGTCAGTGTACTAATCGTACCAACAAACAGATGCAAGTGAGGGAGGAGATTTCTGCAGTCTCTCTCTGAAATACATCACAAGGGGTAATAGATGGAATGCAATGATTCTGGCTTTGTAGTAATAATACCAACCAACAAACGCAACTAAGGGAGGTTATTTCTATAGCTTTCCTCAGAAATACTTCACATCAGGTAATGGATGAAATGAAATAATTGTGTCTGTGTACTGATCAGAACAACAAACAGATGCAAGTGAGGGAATAGCTTTCTGCAGCCTCCCTCAGAAATACTTCACATCAGGTAATGATGAATGTAATGATTGTGTCTCTGTACTAATCATTCCAAAAAACTGATGCGAGTGAGGGAGGAGCTTTCTGCAGCATTTTTCTCAAATACATCACATAGGGTAAAAAAAGAAATACGATGATTCTGGCTTTGTAATAACCATACCAACAAACAAACGCAAATGACGCTTGAGCTTTCTGTAGCTTACCTCAGAAATACTTCACATAGGGAAATAGATGAAATGCGATGATTCTGGCTTTGTGGTAACCATACCAACAAACAAACGCAACTGAGAGTGGAGTTTTCTGTAGCTTCCCTCAGAAATATTTCACGTCAGGTATTGGATGGAGTGTAATGATTGTGTCTGTGTACTAATCTTAACAACAAACAGAAGCAAGTGTGGGAGGAGCTTTCTGCAGTTTCAGTCAGAAATAATTCACTTTAAGTAATGGATAAAATGTAATGATTGTGTCTGTGTACTAATCATACAAACAATCAGATGCATGTGAGGGAGTAGCTTTCTGCAGCTTCTCTCTGAAATACTTCATATAGGAGAATAGATGAAATGCAATTATTCGTGCTTTGTAGTAACCATACCAACAAACAAACACAAATGAGGGAGGAGCTTACTGTAGCTTTTCTGAGTAATATTTCACATAGGGTAATATATGAAATGCGATGATTCTGGCTTTGTAGTAACTATACCAACAATCAAACGCAAATGAGGGAGAAGCTTGCTGTAGCTTCCCGTCAGAAATACTTCACATCAGGTAATGGATGAAATGCAATGATTGTGTCTGTGTACTAATCATACCAACAATCAGAAGAAAGTGATGGAGGAGCTTTCTGCACCTTCTCTCAGAAATACTTCACGTAGGGTTGCGTACTAATCATACCAACTATAAGGCTTTACCATTCTGCACCTTCTCACCTAAATACATCACATAGGGTTATAGATGAAATGCGATGATTCTGGCTTTGTAGTAACCATACCAAAAAACAAACGCAAATGAGGGAGGACCTTTCTGTAGCTTTTCTCAGAAATATTTCACATAGGGTGATAGATGAAATGCCATGATTCTGGGTTTGTAGGAACTATACCAACAAACAAACGAAATGAGTGAAGAGCTTTCTGTAGCTTCCCTGAGAAATATTTCACATCAAGTAATGGATGAAATGTAATGATTGTAGTAACCATACATAGGGTAATGAATGAAATGCAATGATTTTGGCTTTGTAGTAACCATTCCAATAAACAAACTCCATAAAAGAAATGTAATGATTGTGTCTGTGTACTAATCATACCAACAAAGTGATGCCATTGAGGAGGCCTTGCGCCACCACTTTTATTCCATCTTAGCCACGTATCACGGTTCTGGCATTGTCTACACTGTTGGTTCGATGGTTGTTGGTCGTGTCCGTTATGCCCTAACTCTAGTGGACCATTGTGAACAACTTTCATTACCGGCTGGCTGCAGTTTTTACACTGCTGACGTGGTCACCATCTTTCGAGCTCTAGAGTATCTCTTCTCCTGCTCAGGTGAGTCCTTCATTATCTGTGGTGATTACCTGAGCGGTTTACCAGCTCTCGACCAGTGTTTATCTCATTCTCGTCTGGTGATGGCTATCCAGTTGTCCCTGCATAATCTTGCCCGTTGCGGCGGATCTGTTGTCTTTGTTTGGAACCCAGGCTATGTTGAGATAGCTTGCAATGAAACTGTTGACTGCCTGGCGAAAGAGGCCACCAGTAAAGCATCTCTGGAGATTAGCCTCCCGGAGACTGATTTGCGGGCACTATTACGCCAAAAAGTTTTAGATTTATGGGACAGTGATTGGCGCAACCTGCCCATGCCAAACAAACTCCGTCATAACAAGGAGACGATGACTGTGTGGTGGTCATCCATGTGGGCCATCGCAGGGACTCAGTCATCCTTTGTCGTCTCCGCATTGGCCACACCTGACTGATGCATAGTTATTTCCTGTGTCGTGAGGATCCACCTCTTTGTCGTTGTGGGGCTTCCTTGACAGTGGTCCATATTCTGTTGGAGTGCGCCCTTTTAACTGTGCTCAGGCAGACTTTTGTGATGGCTGAAATGCTCTCTGCGCTTTTAACTTATGACTGTTCCATAGCGGACTTAGTTTTGCATTTTATTCGGGCAGGGGGATTTTATCGCTTAATGTAAATGTGTGTGTTTTTGTGTGTGCTTTGTGTTGATTCTGGCCTATGGGCTACGATTTTAGTCTGCCTTTTTTAATGTGTTTCTCGGTGGTTGGCTTTTCCTTTCTGTTTCTATGGTCGGCCACCCACCGTCACTCTCCGTGTGATTTTAGTTCGTCTTGTCTGGTCTTTGTCTCAGTTTCTCTCATTCTGTGTCATCTGTCCTCTGGTTTGTTGATTGTTCTTATTCTCTGTGGGTGTTTTTAGTATTAGAAAAAGGGACCAATGATCGTAGCAGTCTGGTCTCTTTAACCCCCAAAAACCAACCAATCCTAAGATGTCTACCTCAGTCGGAGATGAAATGTCAGAAATAATTTTATTCATCGACTGTGCCGTCCTCCCACAAGCCAGTCCAGAAGTTTTGACTAATGTGAACAGTCGCTGTGAAAGCCTATGTTGTGTAAATGTGTGCTTGTCTCCTGAAGTGTACCTTGTGAAAGGAGGAGTAGGAGGTGATTTAATGCTCGTGGTGTGAGTAGCTTCGCAGTATTTTCTATCCTTCATGTAACATGTGTTTTCATTCTTGATAAAACACTGAATAGTAGTCATCGAGAAAGTATTTGTTGTAGCTCGTGTATTTAGAGGAAACAGCACTAACCTGGCGTACATGTTTCCTTGGGATTGAACTAGAATGTCGTGAATTTCAGCCACAGTCTCCAACTTTTGTCACTATTTAACTTAAATTATTATAGGACCTGTCTGAGGAAATGTGTGTCAAGTAATGTACTTCAAAAGGCCATTCTGCTGTGCTCTATTTCCTCATGTTCATATACAGGATTGAAGCAGTTGAGAGTTGAGAATCGTTATGGGTTTGGGAAAGAATAAGATCTTTAGTCAACGTGAAAACACAGACAAAGCTATTGTGGTAAACTGCAGTATTAAAAATTCTGTAACTTTACAAAAGGTCTAAAAGAGTCAGTAGGATCAGGTGTGACTGGTAAACCATTCTTTTTCAGGTGGTATACATTTTGTTATTTTTCATTTATAAATGTATATCTATCTGCTCCAGGAGATACATTTTCCTGCCACTGGAATGAATATGCAGGTTTTTCTGCATATCATTAACAATGTGTTTGCTGTAGAACATGTCTTCCACAGTGGCCGACATTGAAAAATGATTTGAGTGAAAGCCATTTCCTTCTGTAAATGAGTGTCCTATGTCTGTGTGGTAAGGCAGGGCAACTTGGCCATTGTATTTTATATTCTGTACCATTGCAAGTTGAAATCAAGCTTCACACACACACACACACACACACACACACACACACACACACACACACACACACACACTAACTACGTAGATCTTCTTTAGTTACATCTGAGCTTCCAGTGAACATAATTCATATTTATGCATTATATTTAGCACATGGGGAACATGTGCAAACTCAGTTGATGAGAAATAAAGGATATAATGTAAGTAACTAATTCATTTTTCACCTAATTAAATCTCTCCTCACTTTCAGGCAGAAAGCCTTAATCTATGTCACAGTGAAAGCCATGTGCAGACAGTGGCCAATAGCCGCTCTCTCCGGTTTCGTAATAGGGACCCGCTCTGCCCTAGTCCAGCCAGTCTGGTACCCGCTCTGGGTTTTGTTTCTATCTCGGTGGTAGTGCATTCTGGTTGTTGCTCGTTGTTGACATTTGCCTGGCTCTGGTTCCGAGTGGATTTACGTTTGGTGTTTGGTGTCCACAAGCCTCTGTTGTTTATCTCTTCCTCCTTGTGTCGCCTATAGTCGGTAGCGGTTGGTTGTTGTCAGATGTCATTGGTCTGTCGTCCGACTTGTCCTGTGTTTACCTTGTGGTGCGTGCTCCACCGCTGGCGTCTTCCCTGCCTGGCGGCTCCGATCCACAGCCCAAGCCATTCCTGCTGTTGGTTGTGGTTACCACAATTTACTTCGCTCCTACCACATTGTCGTCAGTAATTGCAGTAGTCATTTTCAACATCTTCTCAACCATCTTTGAAACATTTGTACCACTTGTAAACTCTTGTACTCGTAGTAGAGTCGCCAAAAGCCACATTCGATGTTTCCAATGCGATACTGCACTTTGTTCCATTTTTAAACAAAATTTAATGGAGAATCTTTGATCCAACTTTTTCGAAAGTAAAAATTCTCTGAGCACTCAAAAACAAAGACCTCCTTTTCCACTGTCAACAATGAACTAAATACTGAAAATAGATGTAAATATATGTACGGTACATCAGGAACACGTGTACTAACAAGAAAACAACAAAAATGTATACAGCCAACAGAATTAAATTCCTGTAACTTTTTGATCACACCTCGTATGCAGTGTCTGGAAAAAGGAAATAAAGCACCCATAACAGTGTAACTTTGTACAAGTACAAACTATTAGCGGGCATGTAAACAATTAGAGCAGTGGTTCTCAGCAAAAGTAGAAAGGCCACTAGTGTTGATGGTGGAGGGTATACAAGAGGTGTGAGCACCATCTGGTAGACTACTGATGAGAGGTGTCACATTGTGTTCAGTGTTGAATCACGGTTCTGCACTATCCCCGATGACCACTGTCAGCACGTGTGGCGGCAGCTTGGGGGACATTCCATTCTTCCAGTGTTTTGGAAAGGCACAGTATAGCCAGCAAATGGTTATGAATGTAGGTTGCAGTTGATAGTGATTGAGGGAACTGTGACGGAACAACAATCTTTCAGATGTCGATAATCCTCGTGTTACATCTTGTATGACAGTATCGTGATGTTATTTCCAACACAACAGTGCTCATCCACATAGTGGCATGTGTATGTATCAATTGTATGCATGGTATTAGCTGCTCCCATAGTCAGCAAAATCCTTAGATATGTTCCCTGCAGAGCATATGTGGCACGAGCTTGGACGTAAACTCTGCCCCAGTGTCAGTACCCAGAATATTGTGGACCATTACAACAGTTTGAGGCCAGCTTGCCCGAGGAAGGAATCTAGTGGCCTTATGACACCCTCCCAAACAAACAAGTGTATGCAAGAAGGGCAATTGGGTGCATGTCATATTGATAAGTGAGCTCATACTGCCAAGTTCTTTGTAAATCTGACTCAATTTTGTAATCACTAAAGTAACATCACATACCGACTGAACCCATGGCATTTCTTTTCTTTCTGTGAATTTCAATTTCTTAGCTGGGCAGTGTTTATGAACATCTTGGGCTGAAAGAAAATCAGCATGATATAGAGACGTAAAACTATTAGAGACGTAATTAAATGTAAAAGTGTCACCAAAAACACATTTAAAGTGAAAAGCCTGAAAAAACACCAAGTTGTGTGTCCAGAAAATCTGTATCACAATGGGTTAACAGTGAGCAGCAACTGCAACCAAATGGGAAAAATATCTTCTTCCGGCCCAGGATGTTGTAGCAGATTTTCTGCAACTTCACATTCCTAATGCTTCTGTATATTTTTTCCTGTTTCTACAAAGTCCATTCCTGGCAACTATAATTTAAAATGATCCAAGTCACTGTCCTTCTTCTTTGTATACTAAGGTGTCTGTCTGTAAATAATTTACTCTTATTTCTGAAGGCTTGGGCATTCCAATTCTTCTCTTAATATCCACTAGCTTTTGCCCTCAACTATGTTGGCACGGATATTGAACCTGCATGAATTTTGAGTAGCCCTGAAACTTATTATACATGGGAAAAATGGATATAAAGAACTGAAAGTGAAGTTGTCAAAACGATCCAATGGTAAAGAATTGATATGTTTGTAAGCACAGATACAGATATTTGAAGTATGAAATAGCAAAACGCCTGGATAGGGGAACAAGCTAGTGGCGTATTTAATGAAAATACAAAAAATTAAAGAATCTGTAGTTACAAATAAGTCAGTTCTTTACTGTTGCACCCTTTTGACAGTGTCACCTTCAGTCCTTTATATCTGTTTTTCTTGCTAACAAGCTTCAGGATATTTATGAACATTCATGTCAATGAAGTCGTTTGCTTAATAAGCTTATCAGTGACAATAGTTACAGTAATTTGTGAATGAATTCAAGAATGTCTGTGGGTAATGGAATTAAACTGTTAACATTAGTAATATTTTGGAAAGTTTCATCATCATAACACTATTTACTACTTTTTACTGATTTTTCTCATTTCTGGTCCCGGTTTGTTTCGTTTAGTTTTATAAAACTTCCACTGTCCCGATGTTTTTTTCTTCCAGTATAATGAAATGATGCTTATATGAAACTGAGTTGATCCACATAAAGCACTTGCAGTCCCTTGCAGGCCTGCATACAATAAAAAGTATTTAATATTGCATTTTTTGTAATCAGTTCAGCATGCATCTCTGTATACATAACCTGTCAGTAGCTGCCCACAGAGTTATTTTCAATTTTCCTGTAATTAAATAACATAAAACATGATAAATAGATGTAAAAACTTTTTATAATATGGAAAAATGCCTGTACACCATTATTATTTGCAGTATGTAGATAGTCACAGGATATGTGATGCATTCCCTTATGGATCTGAGTTACTGGGTACACATTTGTTTCCATACTATTCGGGCCCACATAGTTAAATGTACAGTTCAGTTTATCATGTTTTATAGATAATTTCACTTCAAAATTTCTCTGAGGGTTGAAATGCTTTTATAAATATGTAATGTTGAATCATTGGCTGTTGTCAGCTTAGCATATAATTTTAATGGTCTTTTATCCATTCTGGATCTTCCTGAACTCAACAGCTGTGAACATATGTTCATTAATAATGCAACCAACCATGAGTACTTCTAAAAGTATTTATTTAAATGCCATTACCAGTCTCAAGCTATTATGTCTGTCTACAGGTTTTTATTTTATTTACTTACTTTTTTTTAAGTAATTGCAACAATGTGCTAATATACGTGTATTTGATAAAATATAAAATGAAATACTTACATACCCTCGATTTGTTTTGTCGGTATCATTTAGGCTTTCTTTGGTCCTTAAGCATTTTCAGCATGACACACGAAGAGTTAAGAATTATAGACAATGCACTTATTCTAAACAATCCACTGTGTTGTGCACACACTTCACATTATTTTTCATCAGTTGCAGCCTTTGACAAGTTCTTCACATGTAATGATTTTGCTTACAGTGAAAAGTCTATCCACTGACCAACGATATCACTCATTTCTCAACAAGGAAACATCTCATCTACTGTATGTTAAGTAAAGAATGTGTGGACGATACAAATCTGCACTTCTTACAAGTGAGGAACTCTAATTGTAGCATGTCATAGGAGAAATTAACAAGAAGATTTATCAGGCTACTCTCGAGAAGCAATGGCATGTGTTTTGATTTTGGTCCCTGACAATATTCTTCAATGGATGTTAAGTTGGGCAGCTAGTGGAATAAGGATACCCTTGTTCAGAGTCCTAACACAGACCAATCATGTTTAATTTGTGTGAAAAGTGCAATGAACATTTTCAGGATTGTTTGTTAGCCAGCTGTAGTTGCTCATTTAGAATTTGCTGAGATGAATTGAAGGTGTGAATGCATATTTCTAGTTATTTTAAGATACCCATTTTCCTCCATAAGTTAGTTGTATATTTTGTTTGTAGATTATCTTTAGTGTTTGAAATGCTGTATCTATATTGAGCCATGTGAGTGGCAGTTGCAGATGTAGTTAAATGTTTTTAGTCTAAAAGCATCCTTTTATTTAAGATATCTTGAAGTTGCTGCCAGTCAGGCCAAGATAAAATCTGATGCAATTGCACAATCAGTACTGTGTACTCCTCAGTTTTTAGAGATCCAGCCCAATGGTTTTGGTTTTATGTACTATGTTATGTTGCAGCATTTAGTGTGCATCTATGGGCCTAAAGTCGAAATTGTGCAGAAAATATTAGTAAGTTACTTTATTCAACCATAGAATGTTTATGAAATATTACATATGTCATGTTAATTGAAAGAGGAAACAGTATTTTAATTAACTAATCCATACATACAGCAATAACATCTTTTACAGTTGTAGATGATGATGATCTGCTGTTAATTTTGAAGTGTTTTGTACAATTTTTTATACACATTGCCAAACAAGTTTACAATTTACGTAAAAAAAAATACAGTTTTTGTCAGATAACTACACACTGGGTGAGCAAATATTTGTAGTTTGGGCACTGCGTTTCAGCTGTCTTAAGTACCTTGACAATACTTTTAGCATCCACTTGTATTCTTTGTGTTGTCTCTTTAGCCCATTTGAAAAAGCAGAGTCATCAGCTCACCACAATGTTAAGATGACAAAATTGGATGAAGTATGGAAATTACCCATCACAGACCCTGGGTGCAGAATTTCACATTATTTCTAATTAAATAATAATAATTTTTTCAATGCCTGCTTGATGTTACATAAATAATCATGGACTTTTTAGTATTAACCATTTGAGAGGTATGCTTCATTTTTTTTTAATATTAGGGGTTTAATGCATTCAAAAAATTTATGGTGCAGTTTTATTCCTTTGTAGAAAATACTGGCTGTTGTTTTGTTTATCTTGAAACATGAGTCGGACAAAACTGACATTTACTCAGATCATGTGAATACAGCTGTTTGTGAGATAACTGCTTTGTTCTGTATAAGCCAAAAATATTGTTATTCAGTCTGATATTATGTTATTGCCCAAACTATGAGGTTTGTGGTGGGATTATTTGGGACAGAGATGCTACATATTAGTATGTTGTGCAAACAATAATGTAAAATGAATGACAGACAGAGGATGATGTGAAGTTTGCACTATGTGCATATTTAGACTGCTCAGCTATAACTGAAGTTGTATTTACCAAATGTTGAAAATTGATCTTCTACCTTAAACTTATAATTACCTTTGATGTTTACATTCTGTATGTAGCAAACATCACTATAGAAATCTGCCATTATGCTGCTTGTAAAAGTTGTAACTGCTTGATAGTAATTTGTCATGTTGACATAATGATTATTCCTTAATCTAGAATGTTTCTAGTTACGTAAGTACTTTTATTCATGTTATATAGTAACCTGTTTATACATTATGTATGTAAATGTTTATTGTTCGGTAGGAAACTTAAGTTTGGGTCAACACAATTCCAAACAGACAGTTATAATTTATGATAATAATTAAAATAGTTTATGCACAATTATCTTAAAATATTCAAAATTAAATGTAAACTTAGTAACATTCAGATTAATGTTTAAAGACATTCTTTCCTTTCTTACTGTACACTGATTTCTGCAGGCATTTTTAAGTGTAAAGATGCCTTGCTGGTATCTGATACTTAATGCTGTAAATGTTAGCTGTGTTAGCTTCAGTTTTGCTTGGTTACTTTATATTTGTATGCATCATATAGGAGAAGTCAAAACAATACTACTTTTGTGTAAAACAAATGAGCTCTGTATTCGCATGTTAACAATACTATCAGAGCTAATGACATTCTGTGATAATCAGAAACGTCATTTCTATGATGTTTCTGGATGTAACAGCATAACTAGTGCTACGATGGGGCTGATTTGACGATGGGACTAGTGCTACAATGGGACTGGCGTGGAAATGAAAACATTCTTGAGTGGATGACCATCTCTGGGGTGCAAGAATTTCTCTTGATAGGTGTGCAGCCACCAGGATTACGCTCTGTTCCTAGCTGTACTGGACATTCCATATTTCTTAGACTCCTGGATCAATCTGTACTGCTATCACGCTGTCTACCACACCCTGTTCTTTGTACCTCCCTTTGCAGGTGCAGTGGGTAACATGACACTTGTGAAGAGGCTTCAGTTTCCTTTCCAAGAGAAAATTGGTCCTACACAGACCCATCCTCACTCCACCCATGAACAACAGTTCTCAAATTTTATATGGATATGAATCTGTATGTGCATCAAAGCCCTTCTTATGCAACACAAGACATGGGTAGCCGACATACGTTTGCGGCACTGTGAACTGTAACTTGACAGCTTACCGCTACCTTATCCAAGACTGCCTCTAAAGTAGTGGCAATAAAGGCTGTGCATATGTGGCATGTACTTCTTTTTGAGAACATCCATCAAGGGTTTCAGAGTATTTAATTCTACAGCATCAAATGTGTCACGAAGTGCTCTTTGACCCAGTTAAGTTATAACATTATATAAATAACACACAGCACAGTGAACAGTATTAATGGCGATGATAACGATGTTGATGACATGAACAACAATTATAATAGTCTATTCACTGGACAGTAAATTTGTAATTATTTATTTATTCTGTTAGATGAGTTGATTGTTAATCAGTGCAATGATGACTGCATTACCACCTTAAGCAAGACTGCTTAATACAAATTTCTGCTTTATTCAATAAATTTTTGGTGTGCACATATTTTGCTGCAACAATAAAGTAAAATTAAATGATATGATTGAATTGTTCATTTGATGGAATTCTGTATTCATTTGGATGTTAAATACACCATTGCATCATTTCTTTAATGCCTCATCTGAATCCTGGTCAGTATAGCCATTTTTATCTCGAATTTATGTATAGCATTGCCTAACACTTGTTTGTAATTTAGTTTTCAAAGCTATAATTGTAAAAAAAAAAAAAAAAAAAAAAAAAAAAAAAAAAAAAAAAAAAACATGTTGTTTGTGTTTAATATGTTGTTTAAGTTTAGTATGTTGTTTCACTGTTAGTATGTTCTGAACATTAAAGAATATTACTAACTATCCTGAAATACATTATTAAAGTTATCCCCTACTGTCACTCGCAGTGTTTTTTGTAAGTCATTGTAATATGTTGATGATGATTTACACTTTTATAGCCACTTACCATTATTTTGTTACTGATCTCTTATAAAAGCAAATTCTTGATTTATATACAGCATCTATTTTTATATCTTTATTGCCTGTTGCGGAAAGTGGATGTTAACAATGTTGTTGAATTATAGTGTAAGCGGCTATGCCTTCATCCAGAAAGAAATAAAAATATGTTTGACATGTATAGGTATTTTAATTCATCTCCCTAAGGATATCTCACATATAACTTATTTCATCTCTGGCAGTGTTTATTAATTTGATGTGGTAGTCAGGAAGCAACCTCAAGATGTAAAACAAACTCTTGCAACGTTTTTGTCCATAAAATTTGGAATTGGGAAGAAAGATAATGGTGGCAAGTGCTGTTATAAAATACACAACACTGAGATGGTTGTATCTGAGTGGTTATACACTACATTAGAACAGAATTTTCCAATAATCAAAATTTCTTTTGTGACAGCATTATGGGATAACTTTATCCTATTCCCACATGGGGGTGCACAGATAGCTTGAGCATTTGGGAGCTTCTTCCATACTCAGTTAAGAGAGTTAGCTCTGCCAGTAACACTGTGACAGTTTTTACATACAGAGGATGACAGTGTGCGGTTCAACAGGCAGGTCCTGTCAATAACAGAGAAGCTGTTAAAAGCTTGATTTCTCCCTAAAACCTTAAGGGGCAAGTAAATCTGAAAAACATATCTAAAAATTTCATAATCTTGTTCTGATTGTGTAGAAACAATTGTTACTCCTAAGTAACACTCGGACGCAATAAATAAGCCCTGTTGTGGTAAGTAAATTTACACTCGTATTTAGGGTACGCTAATTATCACATTCGTTTAGGGAGTGACTCTTTATCATGTTAAGGCACCATTTTCAAAATTTTAAGTGGTATGTAAAATCTTGTGGCTTTTGCAAACTGAAAAAGAGGAACTTGCAGTTTATTCCATGCCATCGACAGGAAAACTGTGAAGGCCTAATGATGTAAACAGAAAGGTATACTAGGGTTTAACGTCCCATTCTTAATGATGCTTTCACCGTGCTCTCCCAGAAAGTGGGTGGTCACAAGTGCATGGCATACTGTCTCATCTGTTCCAAAACACAAATATTAGGGTATGAGATTGATAACCATTTACCATTCATTGTTCCACAGTGAGAAATATTTATTGGATTTTTCAGATTGGTGCAACAGGTAAATCAAATATACTGGTGCCCGTTGAAATTTATTGCTTCAAAATACCTATAGAAACAACTGTGGGAGCTCTCACACAGAATCTTTGGTTTGTCATCTCTCTGTACTTATGTCTGGTTTAGGCAGCGCACGTTCCACATCTCCATTTAACAACCTGTAGTAGTATTCATGGAAATCCATAGGAAACCCACCGTTCCATAGTAACACTCTTGTCTCTCATTTGCTGTGAATAGATCTTTAAATTTGCTGCTGCACTTTGTACTTTCTTGATGCAGTGGAGCTGCTGTGCAGTACCAATACTTCTGGCCATGTAATTTTATTTCTGTTTGCAGATGATTGAGGACCGTAAGAAAGCACATATCTACTCAGACTCACGATAAAGTAATTTAACCACTCTTAACAAACTCCTCTAATGAGATGAGTGTTCAACTGAAACAATGGTATTGTCAGGAATGCCCCTAGGGAAGTGTTTTCTGTAAACATAATGATTTGGCAGGCAGGGTGGGGAATAATCTGCGGTTGTTTGCAGATGATGCTATGGTACAAGATGATTTAGACAACATTTATGGTTGTGTGTGTGTGTGTGTGTGTGTGTGTGTGTGTGTGTGTGTGTGTGTGTGTGTGTGAGTGAGTGAGTGAGTGAGAGAGAGAGAGAGAGAGAGAGAGAGAAGGATGTGTTAACGGTATTTTCAAATGACATGTAAGTTGTACATAGATGCTTTGGGAACTCGTATGGGAATCCCTGGAGAGAAAGCAATATTCTCTTTAAGGAACACTGTATAGAGAAATTTAGAGAACTGGCATCTAAAGCCGATTGCAGAATGATTCTACTGCCAGCAGCATACATTTTGCATATGAATTGTAAAGATAAGCTATAAGATACTGGGGCTTACACAGACGCATATAGATATTCATTTCTCCCTCACTCTTTATGCGAGTGGAAGAGGAAAGGGAATGACTAGTAGTGGCACAGGGTACACGCACACTACAGCTTCTGGTGGAATATGTATGTAGGTGTGGCCAGGCTCATAACAGGAGCTCTCATTCAATCTGGCTGTGACAGAAAAGTTTCTGGATCATTGTCGCCAGTGTCCATTTTCTCCTCGAGTTCAAAGACACTGCCAAGCCATGACTTCAACCCACAGGTGGACCTCCACAGCAGGGTGGAAGCACAAACACTGCTGTGCCTTGCTGATCTTAATGAGTTAACTCCACTTTTCACAAATCTATACATACACGACAAAGGGCACACACGGTTGGTTGGCCCACACTTACTGATTACTTAAAATATGTTTTTAACAATTACGAATGTCGTTCCTCGGCGTGAGAGATAATACATGCATTTCAAGTTCTTGTTAAGATTGATCACACTTATAACATTTCCAGTTAAGTGTAATAGTATGTAATTAATTCGTAAGGACATAGTTTATAACCATGTTTTGGTGGAAATAGTTTAACTGTTCTTTACCATAGGGAGTCACATGCTGATTCTGGGCTCTGTACTGCACTATGTTACTTCAAATCTGATTTGTGACAAATATTAAATGGTGTCTCTGTATAGGTTGACTTGTCATTTTCCAGCTAAGTCTCTTTACTTTTGACTATTTTGGAGACTATGTCATTATTGTGACACAACATCACATTGCAGCTTAAGATATTTGTAGCACCAACATTTACAACTCAATTTTTGGACAGACACTGTGTACATATATTATTTTTGAGATGATATTGTCCCTTCTTTTATACCTCCATACAAAAATAGTATAGGTAATTTCCTCTATGTATCCACCTGACCCCACGTAACACCATAACTCCTATGGGTCTGTCTATGTCCCCCTCACTTCCATACATAAAATGGGGTTCACTGAACTTAAAAATTGAAACTATATCTCTTTCTGTGTCAAAAGTGTCTACATAGCATATTTAAGTTTTACTTGATACATGGGTTTCCTACTACTTTCCATTCTGTCACTCTTACTGTGCCTTTCACAGAGTCATACCTTCCCTCCATGTTATATTAACATTTAATAACGTGCTTTCTCTGATACAACTTAAGATTAACTACAGACTGTTCATTAAGACCTCATTTGCTGTTACACACGGAAATGTTGTTATCCAGTTTGTTCTTATCAATAGAGTTGTGCACCACTCATTTTGAAATCATGAAGTAGTACTGAGAATACAGAAGTTTCCTTCAATTTGTTACTTTTCCTCTCAACTACTTTGTCATATACTAGGTATATATGTGATACAGCAGCTTTTCACTTTCCACTGAGAGCACATCTATCTTTTTGTTAATCCCAATTGAAAAAAACATTAAATTATCAAACTCAAAACCTTTATTTATTGTGTGTCAAACACTTTATGCCCAATTATGTAACATATGTATAACTATCAGCTTTTTCATACACTTTGACACGTATAAGGTTCACACACAAGTTAATAGCATTTTCGTTTCGCATGTTGCTACGGGTCTCTTTATCAATTGCCATTTTAATTTGTAGTTCACTGTTGCTATCTCAGTTTACATTTTGCCATTTGGAGATAGTGAGTGGAGCTGTGGACGCTAGAAAGTGGAGTGCCAAATGGAATAATCTGAACATTTTCTTCTTGAGTTCAGTAGAGGGGTGACAGCAGTGAAGGCAGCCAGAAACATCTGCACCATATGTGGGGATAATGCTATTCATCAGAGCACAGCAAGAATATGGTTTTCTCATTTAAAGGAGGACCATTTTCATATTAGTGACCCACTAAGTTCATAAAAATGTGAAGGCCTTCCTGAAGATCATGGAAAGATTAATCCACAGTGATGCATGCCAGTGTATTCAAGATCTGGGTCATTGATGATCATGATCATTCCACCACTGTGCAAATTTTGCATGCAACAGAAAGGTTACAAAATGAGGTGTATGAGTACCGCATGTCCGAAGTGAAAATCGCAAAAATCAGTTGGTGGCCATATCTATCTCTATTTGCTCATCATCAAGCGGCTCATGAAATACTGAACATTACAATTGTGGTGGGGTTAGGGGACAAACCCGGGACTCCACATGGCAGACCAGAAGCTGGAACCCACCACACCGTATTTCGTCAGGAGGCCGAGCAAGTTCAAGAATTTTGAGAGACAGTGCAGAGTGATACAGCAGTATTCAGTAACATTGCTTTAGTCAGCTAATTTACAGTATTTGATGGTGAAGCGTAGTGTCAGCGTGCTGCCCGCCCGATGTCCTGCAAGTCCAGCCGGCTCAGCAGACTCCTGGTATGCCGATGCCACTGCTGATGTTATCAAGGCTGCCTGCCAACGGAACTTGGCCGCCGCTCTCCCGGTCACCACCCAGCGATGCGTAGCGCCTTGCGACTTACTCCGCCCCATTAGGCCTGCTCTGCCTGACCAAGGGATGAAGGTGGATGTACTGGTCACCCGTGGCCCTCAGGCTACCGCTGCTCCCAACTAGTGACCTGACTCAAATCCACGCGCACCTGGATTCTGTGCTGAAATTTTCCGCTAATGGTGCTTGCCGGATGGCAACACCCACTGTCATCTCTGGCGCTGTCGTAGCGCTGCTCTGCTACCCTCAGGGTATGCCTCGCCCAGACCCAGTATGCAAGGTGGGAAGCAAACTTGGCCACTACACTAGAGTGGAACTGAGACCCTCCTGGACCTGCTGCAGACCTCTCTCACTGCCGATTTTCAGGCAGACCGTGCTATCTCCAAGTGGAAGGATGCCATTCCACCCTCCCCTGGCGTTGTGTCCCCCGATGCAGAATATAGCCCGAGCAACAACATAGAAACAAAGTACAAATTTATACAGAATGCTTATAATATTGCTGCCAGACTGGCCACTATAAGCATAGAGCAGCACAGGTCTGTCCCGACGTTCCACTGACCTGGCAGACCCTGTCAAGCTAAACTTGCCCATCTATTTATATTGGTTTCTCCCTTGCTTCTGACATAGTGTCAGAGAGAGACACTAACAATTGCAGGATAAATTTCTACAGGTCAGCCATTTACAAATATCCACTCCTGGCTCTGGCCTAGTGCCCCACCTAATATATCCACTAACTAAGAGCAATGCTGCAGTTTCCTACCTTGTTGTTGCTCCACTCAAAACAAATCGTGCATGCAATACCGCTGTCGCAGCTCTGCGCCGGCAGGTGCCATGTTTACCTTGCCTGGCCTGCTGGCTGTCGTCCAATATGCCACTCTGCCAGCGGCCCCAGATTTCATCCCCCAACAGCGCCTTCATTGAATTTCGAAAAAATTTCCCTTTCCCTTGGCTAGATTGACACTAGTGCAGCACTATCCTGGTGATGAAAAATTGTGTCTGTATTCTAACATAAGGAAAGGAAAGGATTGGTTGAGGCCAAACAAAGGAGCAACATTCCATACAAAAATCTACATGCTCTCACAAAAGATAATGTTATGCATCTAGTGGGACGACGATGGTGGGGTGTATTATGAATTGCTTCCGCAAGATGTAACCGTCATTGCTGACATTTTCTGTCAACAGAAAAGATGTCTTGCATATACAGTCTAAGAACAGCAACCAGGAAGTCCATGTGAAGCAATATTGATCCATGAGAGAGCCTGCCTGCATTCCGTACAGTATTTTTTTGTCAGTCTAGCAAAAGTTGGGTTGGGAAGTCATGTCACACCCACCTTATTCACCTGATCTTGTGCCTCAGATTTGAGCCTTTTCCACTCTCTATCAAATAACTTTCATGGAACTTCCCTTTCGGATTAAAAAAGTGTTCTGAAGATGACTCAATGAATTCTTCCCCAGAAAACCATGCCATTTACATTTCGCAGAATCGAAAATTTCCCCAATGTTTGCTGTCCATTGTAAGCACTGAATGATGATATATTATTGTACGCTGAAGTCTCTGTTATGTTTATTAAATCTATAGAAAAAATATACAAACTAATGCACCAGCTACATACCTGTGTTGGGGCCTAGCGCAATGGTTATCATATAAACATGATGTAGAAGGTTGTTGGATCAAAAAACGACAAATGAAACTTTTTTTCAATTTATAAATCCGATCAAAAGAATTTTATTATTATTTTTATTCAATTAATTCGTTTACATGTAATTTTTGATATTATTGTTTGTTTTATTTACCCTTATTTTTTCTTTCTGCCATTCTTTTTTCTCCTGGACTCTGCCTGTGTCACCTATAATGTGGAAATAAATGTTAATGTGTGTGTGTCCGTCTCGAGTTGCTTCATAGAGGTTAGCTTTAACCACCATAAACAAAGCAAGTGCGATTTTTAAATCTGCACAGATTGTTGATTGCTATTCTCTCTTATGCATTTCACATCATGGGGTTGTGGTTAGCTTAGGACACAAATTTGAATTCAGGGCTTTGTCTGCCATGGTTGTCCTTTCTCACTCAGAATCAGCTGTCCATAGACCATCTCACATTTCCAACGTACCTGGAAGTGGCTGCCTCCGACATTACTCTGCATTAATTGGTGCATAGTAATGAAGTAAAACAAATTAATATTTCTACTTTGACAGCTCTCTGCAATTTATTGCATAATTTGGTAAACCATAGTGTTTTTTCTGACATGCTCTGGTGGTTTCCGGTGATTAAGGGTGTCAGTGTGGTACTGGTGTGCAAGACTCACACTCCCTCTTGGCTATCAAACTTACTTGGAGTTGCTTCCCCGATCATCTTTTCAGGATAGCCAGCTGTGATGTCCTGCACGACTTCTTCTCTGAATATAGGATGCTACATGGAGGAAATTTTTTATACTTTAAAATATTCTCGAGTGTACAGAGTTATTTTAAAACTCAATCTCACTGTATTTTCATCACACACAACAGTTTCTGACAGACCGGAAGGTTCCAAGCTTACAAAAAATGTTTTAGTTGTATGAAAACTATCACATTAATTTTTCCATAAATACAGTCTACAAATCTCACAAAGTTTAACAAGACAACTGTCTAGACCTTACTTATTGATTCTTTCTCTTACATTCGTAATTGTCCCTTCTCTTCTTTCAACAACATTCAAATGTTCACACAGTAATGTTTCATGTCGCATGGAGTACGGCGCGTTTATTCCTTGAGCTGGATGTGTAACTATAGGCGACCACCTGCCCACGCCGATCATCCGTCCCATACACGTCCGTCCTGCACACACATAACTGTGGTGCAGTAGACACAGATCTACTCATCTCTAAAATAACGCGTGTTCAAGACGGTGGAAATACGAGGGTCTCTAGAATTTACTCCGAAATTCCTTAGGCATTACAATGCCTTCCAGAATGCTGGAAGTTAGAAAAGTATAATTATTAAATTGTCATTACTTCAACACCCCCCCCCCCAATCAATTTAATAATTTCCTAAATTGCCCATAAAATTCACTATCCCCAGCTTTTAACACAGTCTATTGAAACGTGCACTCTTAGCTACTTTTGGTAAAATATGGGCCATTTGTTCCTAGGAGCTAATGTATTGAACATTCAGATGGCCTTTGTTGTATAGCTCTTGTGTAGAACGGATTTCACATCCACATGCTTCAGTCATCTATGTTCCCACTTCCGTAATTGACATATTCTTCAAGAAGATGCTTAAGCCATGGGGTGTCTGTCATAGCTGTCGACGAAGCTGGATATTCTGCTTCTATTTCATAGTGAAACTCATATGTCTCCTTGTCACAAGAAACAGTATTTTCAAACAAAAAACTATAAGAAAGTGAAGAAGACAGAAGATCTACAACATAACACAGTCAGAATCAACATAGCAGTAATAGCATTTAAAATTTCCTTTTTGTATCACAGGCCAACATCAAGTGTTCCTTTAATATATCAAAGAATTCATTTCAAAAATTTCTACTCTAATTCTGTTGGTTTATTTTGCTGTCTACTAAAATAGTTAAGTGATGCACTTCGTCTGGTCACAGCTGTCATTATATACATTGAAAAACACAGTAATTGTCCATCTGGTTTAAATTCATCCATTTGACCACAAGCATCTCCACTGCATTTGACTTCCATCGATGTTCTCAGTGTTTACAGTCTTCCATGTTGAATCTTTTCAATAAGTATTCAAGATGAACATAGTGACAAAGAAACATTTTGCCACTGTTGCTCTGCATATTTATTCTGAGGAATGATTTTGGTTCTCCAAGTTCTCACATTCGACATTTTAACTAGTTCTTAATGTAGGTGACTTTTTTTTTACTATTACATCCAGCTGGAATATTATCTACATATGGAAGCAAATTGAGTATAATGATCATCAATGCTTTCAACATAGAGACATCTGCCAATTTTGGGTTGTCGAAACATGATTTCCTTCCTAAAACTGTCAAAAGTTTTTTTTTTAGTTTGCATACAAGACTTTTCTTAATCTTTACACCAGGTCTCAATGCAGGAATCAATTTTGTACATCTGTTTGTTCCATAAATGAATTATGTTCCTTCAACACACTAAGGAGCATTCTTAGTGTTGTGAATTGAGCAAGTGGAGTATAGTCATATCTCTTTCAATATTTCCAGACATGTCTATTTTTACTTTGAACATCCTCTTACTGTCAGTGATACTTATATTTGCTGTAAGTGGTTCATAAGTCAAAGTTCCATTAGATGACAGAGAGCCCAATTTTTCCTTAATTTTTTTTCCATTCTTCTCCTACATCTTCTTCATGATGCCTTACCTGAACGTCTTCATACTTCTGAGGTAAGTTTTCCCATGAATGTTTTTGCATTCAAGGGAAACACTGCATAATACTTGAAAAACCAAAATTTTCTTGTTATTCTATTGCTTTTCCACAAAGTTTCTGCTCGCTTCCACTTCTTCTGACATCGTGGGCCTTGAGTTACCTTCAACAGTTTGCACAAAATCAAGGACTTCAAAACAGAACTAACTTTGAGGAAACTGAAGAATGTTCTGAATTACATTGTTCACTTGAATGGTCTTCTTCAAGATCCAATCATCACTGCTTTCACCTTCAAATAGAAACATATCTTTTTCAAAAATTACATCTCTCCCAAATACAACCTTGTGTTGCTTGGCACACCATATTCTGTGGCTAATTAGACAGTTTCCAGTCACGTAACATTTTAATGGGCTAGTTCCTTTTCAATACTTTCCTTGGAATGTGCCACTATGCAACACACCCAAAGTCATATTTGTTCAAATTTGGCTTTCTTCCATCCGATAGCATTTCTAAAATTTCTGCATCTAAAACTGAAGTATAACTATGGTTAATGATAAAAGTATCTGCCAGTAACTTTTGACTAAAATTGCTTTCAAACTTCGCGTCCAAAAATTGTGCAATGAGCCTTTTCAATGACAGTATGATTTAGTCGCTCTGCCACTCCATTTCGTAATTGACTTTGCAAATATACTCATGACCGTTGTCACTTTTAAATCTCCTGATTTTCAGCAAATACATACTTTGGAAATACGAAGCAAGAATTGTTACCAATATTGTATCGACCACTGTGCCATACAGTTCAGTGAGCAGACACATGGGTATTATATACTGTAGGACTGAAAGTTTCAGAGTGTTTTTCTCGTGAGTGGCTAGCCATCTGGCCGTATGGCTGGGGCGTTGTAACTCTATGGGGTAGTGCTGCCAACACATGCCATCCCACTCTTAACTTCATTTCCCAACCCTCGCACTCCCCTTGTTAGTGTGTGTATATACACAATTGAATCATTTCTGTGAGCTGCAGCTATAGCTATCACACTTTTGAATTGAACCCGCTGAATTTTTAAAAACAAGCATCATCCAGCCATTTATAGTTTATGCACTGACAATTAATTATTTAGTGAACCTGACACTAGAAGAGCACCTTTTAGTTTTAATTTGAAATTCCAGTCCACAAACTATGCTTTCAACATAAATTTCTCCAAACTTTATTCTTATTTGATTCACCAGTTTGTTCACATCCATCAAAGAACAGATTAATTAACTAAATATCCTGTTACCCTCAAATCTAGAAACCAATCCACTTTGCCACCTGGAAAATTTCCAGTAACAGCTGAGAAAGAAAAGTTACTTTCATTTCTGTTTATTTTTTGGAGAGATTTAGCTAAATTTGCAGAACTATACTTCTATGCGTTTGTGGCAATCTAACATTGTATTTTTCCCCAATAATGGCATTGTTTCCCACGTCTGTAACACATATATTGGGTTGATACATAAGTTTGTTGCGTTTTTCTGTACGTTTGAAAAACACAACAGATACACATACACACCCTACTCATCCATAATTATTCTCCTTCACTATTTACAACAGTCTGTCAATGCTGAGATAACTTTTTGATTCCATGACTGTAGACATCGAGTGGTTTTGAGGTGAAGAACTCGCCGAGCCATGGTAGGAGAACCTTTTGCATCTGGCAAAGCTTAGCTTGAAGTTTGTTCGATAGGGAGCAGGAAAAACTGAGGGTGCAAGATCAGTTGAATAAGGTGAGTGCAGAATGACCTCCCAACCCAACTCTAGTATAAAGTTTTTGGTCAGTCTAGCAGAATGGGCGCGGGCGTTATCGTGGAGTAGCATCACTTTTCGCAGTCTGCCTGGTCGTTGTCCTCGAATTGCGTCCACAAGATGTCTCAGTTACTGACAATAAATATCATCAGTGATGGTTACATCTCAGGGAAGCAATCTGTACTACACCACACCATCACTGTTCAACTAGATGCATAATATTATGGATGCATGCAGGCTTTTATATGGGGAGTTGCTGCTTTGTTTGGGGGCAACCATTCTTTTCTTTTCCTTATGATCTTAGGATAAAGACACCATTTCTTGTCACCTATAAGGCTATGACAATACAAGTTAGGAATGGTCAACGTTGCTTTCAAGCAAATTGATCACGAACAATGAGAAAAGCACATACATTCACCTACTGATTTATGTGTTTTCGGCTTAGAGCATGTGGTACCTTTTTTCAACCTTCTCCATTGCATGCAAATGTCGCACGATGGTAGAATGATCACAGTTAATAACATTTGCCAGTTCTCAAGTTTGCTGACATTGATTATTGTGGGTTAATGTGTTTAAACAATCTTTATGAAACTTCGACTGTCTTCCTGAATGTGCTGAATCACTTATGTCAAAATGATCCTTCTTAAAACGAGAAAACCGCATTCTTGCCATGATCTGTCTCATGGAATTATCCCCCTCCCACATGTGGCGTGAATGTTTCTGACTGCCTCCGTAGCTGTCATTCCTATTGAAATGTAATAGAAAAATACATCAGAAATGTTTAGATTTCTCCACTAGGCACTCCATTTTCTAGTGTCCAAACCTCCACTCATTATCTCTATATAACAAAATGACAATATGTGAACTCATATAGCAACAGTGAACTACAAAGTAAAAAATGACAACTCCTAGCATCCACAATATCAACTAAAATCTTATTTTTAGACAAAGCTTTGGCTGCATCATACATAGCTTGAGACTTGGTTGTCTCTGAATACATCCTTTTACCTTTCTGTCAGATGCTGTCGACGATGGCAATTCATTTACTGTCCAGTTGTTACCTTTAGAATTATTAAGTTTTGCTTCTTTGTCAAGTAATCTACCCTTTAAGAAATCCGGTTCCAATTCCTCACTTGAGAAGGTATTCAGAGCAGTAACAACTACTTAGGATTCTGGTGGAATTGTTTGTAAGTTACCGCATACTATATCAGTTCCTCCAATATTATCATCCGATCCTTCAAATGACCCATTAACTTACGAAACTCCAAAAAATTAATTTCAAGAGTTATTGTCATTTGCAGTAAACTTTAAAGGCCGTTCTTAATAAAAGCCATACCTTTCAGCTCAAATGTTTGAATTAATGTATTTCTTATTTTTGGTGTAGGCCTACTCCAAGCAACTTTGTGAAACTCTTTGGATTACTTGAGACTTACACTTCTTATCGGTTTTGCCGTACAGCTGTCTCAGCCATGTCCATGTATCTCTTTCAGACAAAACTCACTTCCAGCTCACATAGAAGTATTTCAGTCCTAAATTTTCAGTTGCTAAAGTTCTTCCCATTAAACAACAGTACCTTGTATTCCTCCTCTTCTTGAGCCATGACTCTAAATTAGGTACTGGATTAATTTTTTCCACCTTTATTTGTTGTACTGCAACACCTGGCACCTGGGTCCATGACCACTTGCTAAGAAAATAACACTTATTTAGGATAAATAATTTCAACTTGTTACTTCACACAATTTACAATTACAACCAGGGGACAACAATGAAGACAAAATACAAACAGAGCGAAGAAACACAGAAAAAACACATAAAAAAGACAAAGAGGAAATAACTGAAACGATTATTATTACATTATCATCATTTCAACACACTTTGTATTAGATAGGAAACTCCATGTCCAAACAATGAACAATGGCACCATTTAACCAAGATACAGAACAGCCTGCCACCACAAGTGAAAAACATAGCCTTGATTTTAGAAATCTGAAATCATTAACTGATCATTGCTCTGAATTGTGTGAATTTTTGGTCCATATGTGTACAGTGAAATGTCAAACAAGCTGCAAGTGCATGAATGATTTTTATAAAAATAATAATCACTGTGAATGAGACTTTTATACAATGTGTAGCTATCTCCATACTGTTGTCTTTGTCCATGTTTGTACTGTATTGTAACACTCTTTTGGTCTCCTTCAACTATTATTTATGCTACTTGTCAACTCAGATTATACAACCTGGGTCCAGCAAAAATTGTCATTTTAACAGCCCTGGACATCTGCTGCCATTTAGGTTACGGAATCTTCTTCTTGATACAGTTATGAAGTGTAGTGGCATGACCGAGAGGGAATTTGTTCTCGCTTGATATGGCTAATAACTATATGACATTGTTTGTCGTCTATCTTGATATATACACTCCTGGAAATTTAAATAAGAACACCATGAATTCATTGTCCCAGGAAGGGGAAACTTTATTGACTCATTCCTGGGGTCAGATACATCACATGGTCACACTGACAGAACCACAGGCACATAGACACAGGCAACAGAGCATGCACAATGTCGGCACTAGTACAGTGTATATCCACCTTTCACAGCAATGCAGGCTGTTATTCTCCCATGGAGGCAATCGTAGAGATGCTGGATGTTGTCCTGTGGAACGGCTTGCCATGCCATTTCCACCTGGCGCCTCATTTGGACCAGCGTTCGTGCAGGATGTGCAACCGCGTGAGACGACGCTTCATCCAGTGCCAAACATGCTCAATGGGGGACAGATCCGGAGATCTTGCTGGCCAGGGTAGTTGACTTACACCTTCTAGAGCATGTTGGGTGGCATGGGATACATGCGGACGTGCATTCTCCTGTTGGAACAGCAAGTTCCCTAGGAATGGTAGAATGATGGGTTCGATGACGGTTTGGATGTACCGTGCACTATTCAGTGCCCCTCGACGATCACCAGAGGTGTACAGCCAGTGTAAGAGATCGCTCCCCACACCATGATGCTGGGTGTTGGCCCTGTGTGCCTCGGTCGTATGCAGTCCTGATTCTGGCGCTCACCTGCACGGCGCCAAACACGCATACGACCATCATTGGCACCAAGGCAGAAGCGACTCTCATCGCTGAAGATGACACGTCTCCATTCGTCCCTCCATTCACGCCTGTCGCGACACCACTGGAGGTACAATGCACGATGTTGGGGCGTGTCCGGAGCAAGTATGGTTGGTCTGACACATCAGTGTCAATGTGTTCTTTTTTCCATTTCCAGGAGTGTATATAAGGCTGTAAAAATGAATTTTACTGCAGATGTTTTCCCCAGTATTCAGTAAATTAGTATCTCCTGGCGTAATGGTGTACATTAGAGGTGACAAGAAAATAACATAACTGATAGAAATAACTGGTTATTGAGAAGTAGCAGTTACTGTGATAAGGGCTCATCTGATACTAAAAGTTACTTAAATAACAGTGCTTTGCGCCACCTGTTTACAGAAGATCATACTATGCTTTCACGTCAACTAATCTGAGATCTGGCTATGATAGAGAGGGATATATCATCTGGAAGAGCTGTTATTATTCTCTCTAAGTTTCATTCTCTGACACTTAACACGCTACCACTACAGGTAACCCAGTGACATTTCCGGAGAGAATAGTTACTGGAGTGAGCAAAATATTTTTGTACCGCTATGGAAATAACTATCTAGAACCCCCAGTGTCCAGCAGTTGACAACTAATGGGATTCTGTTCTTTCCATTTCTTGTAGTTCCTGAAACAGTTGACCTTCTATCTGACCTTCGGTTGTGTTAGAGGGTATTGTTAATGGTTTTTAGGGTTTTACACATATTGAAATATTTGAGCATTGTAGGTGATCTAAAAATGGAAAATAGTGGAGTACCTTCTCAAAGAATACCATATCCCCAATGCCTAGCTGGACCATTATGATGAAAAAACGCTGCTGCTGTATGTAATTAGTGTATCTGATCAACTTGAGTACAAAAAAACTTGTGTAATTTCATAAAACTTGTCTTTGTGGCTTTACTAAGAAAAATGAGCTTTCTCAATTTGTACATATACACTGCAAATGGACTTTTTTTATTTGATTAATTATTGGCTACTGATTTTGAATCATTTTCCACATAGTATTGAGCACATCAGTTTTATACAGGGAAATAGTACAATGGAATATTTACACTTCACACACAAGTATGGAAAATTAACCATTTGATCGCAGCATAGATGGAATGAATACAGGTATGCTTACAACAATAGTCAGATCAGGTACTTTCTCAGGAGCATTCAAATAAAAATATAGATTTACTTATATTAGGGTCTTCTTGTACTTGGGCATTCTACATGAAATTTTTTGAATAATATATGCTCTTTCTGTTTTGAAAGAGGCCAAGGGAGTTCATTTTGGCCCTTTGGCCCTTTATTTTAAGTGCTCATCTATCTCGTTCATGAATTAGTATAATACATATTCAAATAATGGAAAATCCAGGATAGAATGTAACAATATTACGAGAAAGAAAGCTGCTACTCACTATCTAGCACAGATGCTGTGTCGCTGATACACACAACAACGACTCTCACAATTCACTCACACACACACACAGACACACACACACATACACACAGCAACATTGCATGATGGGAGTGGCAACTGGGTGGGGGTATGGAGGATACTGGGGCAGGGAGGGAGGGTGGGTAGTGATGTAGAGTAAAGTGCTGCAGGTTAGACCACGGGCAGGGGAGAGGTGGGGAGGGTGGCAGAAGTAGCAGAAACGGAGGGAAATAAAAAGACTAGGTGTGGTGGTGGAATAATGGCTGCATAGTGCTGGAACGGGTGCAGGGAAGGTGTGGGATGGATGAGAACAGTGACTAATGAAGGTTGAGACCAGGAGGGTTATAGAAATATCGGATGTATTGCAGGGAAAGTTCTCACCTGCACAATTCAGAAAAGCTGGTCTTGGTGGGAAGGATCTATATAGCACACACTGTGAAGCAGTCATTGAAATATCATGTTTTGCAGCATGTTCAGCAACAGGGTGGTCCACTTGTTTCTTGGTTGCAGTTTGTTGGTGACCATTTGTGTGGACAGACAGTTTGTTGATTCTCATTCCTACATAGAATGCAGCACGGTGGTAGCAACTTAGCTTGTAAATCACATGACTAGTTTCACAGGTAGGCCTGCCTTTGATGGGATTAGTGGTGATGGTGCCTGACCTGGAGTAGGTGGTTTCAGGAGAATGTAAGGATGTAGGTGTGTTACAGAGGTATGAGCCATGAGGTAAGGGATTGGGAGCATTGGTTGTGTAAGGATGGGTACATTATGTAGGTTCGGTGGATGACAGAATACCATGTGAGGCATGGGAAGGATAGTGGTCTGGATACTTATCATTTCAGGCCACGACAAGAGGTAATTGAAACCCTGGCATAGAGTGTAATTCAGTTTCTCCAGTCCTGGGTGATGCTGAGTTATGAGGGGCATGGTTGTCTGTGGTCAGACAGTGGGATTTTGGGAGGTGGTGGGAGACTGAATAGATAAGGCATGCAAGATTTGTTATTATACAAGGTTGGGAGGATAATTATGGTCAGTGAAGGCTTCAGTGAGGTAGTTAGATTGGGGCTGCTCATCCCTGCAGATGCGGTGACCAAGTGGGGATAGGCTATACGGAAGGGACTTCTTGGTATGGAATGGATGGCAATTGTTGAAGTGGATGTATTGCTGGTGGTTAGTAGGTTTGATAATGACAGAGGTACTGATGTAACCACATTTGAGGTGGAGGTCAACATCTAAGAAGGTAGATTGTTGGGTTGAGTAGGACCTTGTGAAGCAAATGGGGGAGAAGTAGTTGAAGTTCTGGAGGAATGTGGATTGGGTATCCTTATCCTCACTCCAGATAGCAAAAATGTAATCATTGAATCTGAACCAGGAGTGGGGTTTAGGATTCTCTGTTTTTAGGAAGGGTTCGTTTATATGGCCCATGAATAGGTTGGCATTAGATGGTGCTATGAGGGTGCCCATAGCCATACCCTGAATTTGTTTGTGGGTAATGCCTCCAAAGCAGAAGAAATTGTGTGTGAGGATAAACTTGTCATGGTGACTAGATTGTTGGTTTTGAATCTGTCAATCTTTGGGAAAGATAGTGTTCAATAGCAGGAAGGCTATGGGCATTAGGAACATTAGTGTACAGGAAGGTGGCACCAATAGTGAGAAGCATGGCACTTTGTGGTAAAGAGTCAGGAACTGTGGAGAGTCAGTGAAGGAAATTGTTCAAATGCCTCTGAGCACTACGGGACTTAACTTCTGAGGTCATAAGTCCCCCAGAATTTAGAACTACTTAAACCTAACTAACCTAAGGACATCACACATATCCATGCCCGAGGCAAGATTCGGACCTTCAACCATAGCGGTCGCGCGGTTTCAGACTGTAGTGCTTAGAACCACTCGGCCACTCTGGCTGGCTGGAGGAAATTGTTGGTATCTTTTAAATAGGAAGGTATGTTAGGGGTAATAGATTGTAGGGGTTGGTCTATGAGAGCAGCAATTCTCTCAGTAACCGGCCACAATGGGGCGTCTTGGGTGATTAGGTTTATGGACTTTAGGAATCATGTAGAAGGTAGGATTTATTAGTGGAGTGAGAGAGGTGAGCCGAGGCATGGACTCCAGGGAGAGGGTCTGATGTGCGCATAAGGATTTGAGTAGTGATTGGAGATCTTGCTGGATTACTGGAATGGAGTCGCTGTGGCAAGGTTTGTAGATAGAAGTATCTGACAGCCAGAAGAGTCCTACTGCCAGGTAATCCTTGCAGTTAAAAACAACAGTGGTGGAGCCTTTGTCCACAGGTAGGATTAGAAGGTCAGGATCAGTTCTTATGTGGTGGACTGCAGCCCATTTCTGCAGATGTAAGGTTAGAATGCATGTTGAGGGATTTGGGGAAAGATAGTGAGGCAACTGTTTATGCCATGCTCTGGCAGTTTCCGGTGATTAAGGGTGTCAGTGTGGTACTGGTGTGCAAGACTCACACTCCCTCTTGGCTATCGAACTTACTTGGAGTTGCTTCTCCGATCTTCTTTTCAGGATAGCCAGCTGTGATGTCCTGCACAACTTCTTCTCCCAAGATAAGATGCTACTTTGGAGGAAATGTTTTATACTTTTAAAATAACTCCGTACACTCAAGAATATTTTGAACTCAATCCCACTGTATTTTTATCACACATAACACTTTTCATACAACTAAAACATTTTTTCCCCTCATGAACCATGGACCTTGCCGTTGGTGGGGAGGCTTGCGTGCCTCAGCGATACAGATGGCCGTACCGTAGGTGCAACCACAACGAGGGGTATCTGTTGAGAGGCCAGACAAACATGTGGTTCCTGAAGAGGGGCAGCAGCTTTTTCAGTAGTTGCAGGGGCAACAGTCTGGATGATTGACTGATCTGGCCTTGCAACATTAACCAAAACGGCCTTGTTGTGCTGGTACTGGGAAAGGCTGAAAGCAAGCAGCCGTAATTTCTCCTGAGGACATGCAGCTTTACTGTATGATTAAATGATAATGGCGTCCTCTTGGGTAAAATATTCTGGAGGTAAAATAGTCCGCCATTTGTATCTCCAGGCGGGGACTACTCAGGAGGACGTCATTATTAGGAGAAAGAAAACTGGAGTTCTACGGATCGGAGCATGGAATGTTAGATCCCTCAATCGGGCAGGTAGGTTAGAAAATTTAAAAAGGGAAATGGATAGGTTACAGTTAGATATAGTGGGAATTAGTGAAGTTCTGTGCAGGAGGAATAAGATTTTTGGTCAAGTGAATATAGGGCTATAAATACAAAATCAAATAGCGGTAATGCAGGAGTAGGTTTAATAATGAATAAAAAAATAGGAGTGCGGGTAAGCTACTACAACCAGCATAGTGAACGCATTATTGTGGCCAAGATAGACACAAAGCCCATGCCTACTAGAGTAGTATAATTTATATGCCAACTAGCTTTGCAGATGATGAAGAAATTGATGAAATGTATGATGAGATAAAAGAAATTATTCAGGTAGTGAAGGGAGACGAAAATGTAATAGTCATTGGTGACTGGAATTCGTCAGTAGGAAAAGGGAGAGAAGGAAACATAGAGGGTGAATATGGATTGGGGCTAAGAAATGAAAGAGGAAGCTGTCTAGTAGAATTTTGCACAGAGCATAACTTAATCATAGCTAACACTTGGTTGAAGAATCATAAAAGAAGGTTGTATACATGGAAGAATCCTGGAGATACTAAACGGTATGAGATAGATTATTTAATGGTAAGACAGAGATTAAGGAATCAAGTTTTTAATTGTAGTAGATTTCCAGGGGCAGATGTGGACACTGGCCATAATCTATTGGTTATGACCTGTAGATTAAAACTGAAGAAACTGCAAAAAGGTGGGAATTTAAGGACATGGGATCTGGATAAGCTGAAAGAACCATAGGTTGTACCGAGTTTGAAGGAGAGCATAAGGGAACAATTGGCAGGAATGGGGGAAAGAAACACAGCAAAAGAAGAATGGGTAGCTCTGAGGGATGTAGTATTGAAAGCAGCAGAGGATAAAGTAAGTCAAATGACGAGAGCTGCTAGAAATCCTTGGGTAACAGAAGAAATATTGAATTTAATTGATAAACATGCAGTAAATGACGGAGGCAAAAAGGAATACAAAAGGTCTCAAAAATGAGATTGACAGGAAGTGAAAATGGCTAAGCAGGGATGGCTAGAGGGCAAATGTAAGGATGTAGAGGCTTATCTCACTAGGGGTAAGATAGATACTGCCTACAGGAAAATTAAAGAGACCTTTGGAGAAAAGAGAACCACTTGTATGTAGATCAAGAGCTCAGATGGAAACCCAGTTTTAAGCAAAGAAGGAAAGGCAGAAAGATGGAAGGAGTATATAGAGGGTCTATACAACGGCGATGTACTTGAGGACAATATTATGGAAATGGAAGAGGATGTAGATGAAGATGAAATGGGAGATAAGATACTGCTTGAAGAATTTGACAGAGCACTGAAAGACCTGAGTCGAAACAAGGCCCCAGGAGTAGACAACATTCCATTAGAACTACTGACAGCCTTGGTAGAGCCAGTCATGACAAAACTCTACCAGCTGGTGAGCAAGATATATGAGACAGGCGTAATACCCTCAGACTAAAAAAAGAATACAATAATTCCAATCCCAAAGAAAGCAGGTGCTGACAGATGTGAAAATTACCTAACTATCAGTTTAATAAGTCATAGCTGCAAAATACTAACGCGCATTCTTTACAGACGAATGGAAAAACTGGTAGATGTGGACCTCGGGGAGGATCAGTTTGGATTCCGTAGAAATGTTGGAACACGTGAGGCAGTACTGACCTTATGACTTATCTTAGAAGAAAGATTAAGAAAAGCCAAACCTACGTTTCTAGCATTTGTAGACTTGGAGAAAGCTTTTGACAATGTTGACTGGAATACTCTCTTTCAAATTCTGAAGGTGGCAGGGATAAAATACAGGGAGCGAGAGGCTATTTACAATTAGTACAGAAACTAGATGGCAGTCATAAGAGTCGAGGGGCATGAAAGGGAAGCAGTGGTTGGGAAAGGAGTGAGACAGGGTTGTAGCCTCTCCCCGATGTTATTTAATCTGTATATTGAGCAAGCAGTAAAGGAAACAAAAGAAAAATTCGGAGTAGGTATTAAAATTCATGGAGAAGAAGTAAAAACTTTGAGGTTCGCCGATGACATTGTAATTCTGTCAGAGACAGCAAAGGACCTGGAAGAGCAGTTGAACGGAATGGACAGTGTCTTGAAAGGAGGATATAAGATGAACATCAACAAAAGCAAAACGAGGATAATGGAATGTAGTCAAATTAAATCGGGTGATGCTGAGGGAATTAGATTATGAAATGAGACGCTTAAAGTAGTAAAGGAGTTTTGCTATTTAGGAAGTAAAATAACAGATGATGTTCGAAGTAGAGCGGATATAAAATGTAGACTGGCAATGGCAAGGTAACCATTTCTGAAGAAGAGAAATTTGTTAACATTGAGTATAGATTTATGTATCAGGAAATCGTTTCTGAAAGTATGGAGTGTAGTCATGTATGGAAGTGAAACATGTACGATAAATAGTTTGGACAAGAATAGAATAGAATCTTTCGAAATGTGGTGCTACAGAAGAATGCTAAAAATAAGGTGGATAGATTACGTACCTAATGAGGAGGTATTGAATAGAATTGGGGAGAAGAGCAATTTGTAGCACAACTTGACTAGAAGAAGGGATCCGTTGGTAGGACATGTTTTGAGGCATCAACGGATCACAAATTTGGCATTTGAGGGCAGCGTGGATGGTAAAAATCGTAGAGGGAGACCAAGAGGTGAGTACACTAAGCAGATTCAGAAGGATGTAGGTTTCAGTAGGATCTGGGAGATGAAGAAGCTTGCACAGGACAGAGTAGCATGGAGAGCTGCAGCAAACCAATCTCAGGACTGAAGACCACAACAACAACAACAACAAAACATTTTTCGCAAGCTCGGAACCTTCTGGTCCGTCAGAAACTATCACATTCATTTTTCCATAAATACAGTGTACAAATCTCACAAAATTTAACAAGACAACCGTCTGGACCTTACAAAAGTAAGAGAAAGAATGAATAAGTAATTGTTCCTTCTTCTCTTTCAACAACATTCAAATATTCACAAATAATGTTTGACATCGCACTGAGACGGCGCGTTTGTTCCTTGAGCTGGACGTGTAACTCCTTACAAATGGAAGGCCTCAGACATGGCCAACCGATTCGGCTCAAATTTGGCAGGTCGCTTGTGTACAACTTAAAACGGAGGAATCTAAGATATTTTAGGTCAACACCGCCGCGTTATTGAAAAAATCACCCCTAAAAGTTATGAAGAGCAATCGACTCAAAATTGGCGGGATCGATAGATAATTGTAAACAGAGCATTTTTCATCATCAGCTATGGTATCCGAAAACGCATACTATTCCAGAAATCGAGGAAAGAAAGTTTTGCAACTGTCGCTTCTGTTCCAACTTTTTAAACGGTTTTTGCCGACAGCACTGAAAGCGTAACAGCCAAGGTAATTGGCTGGGAATCTGAGAACCCGGGTTCGAATCGCGAGGAAACCCAGTGGATGTTATTATTTTCGTTTGTACTTTTCCATATCTCAATTGATAGGAATAGGAGGGTTTATAAGGTAAGTAAATCTATAAGGAACGATAAAAATAAGGTAGGTAAATAAATTTCTGAAACTTCTTGGGGTAGTAAACATCTAAAATGTTACTCCAGGTCACTTTAGAATGGCTCTTCCAGTCACTGTTACGTGTCCTCATTTTTCGTCGAACAACGAGATGGGTGGTACTTGTCACATAAAAATTTGAAACAAATATACTCACGGCACCAAGAACATCTCATGAATGCAATCTTTCGAAAGCTACACTGTTCCTTCCCAAGAGTAGGCGGAAAACAAACTTGGTTTACATTTCAAAATGTCTTTTTCGGGAATTAATTTTGATGCGTACCACGCATACGATATCATTGCGTGAAAAATCGATGCTGAAAGTTGGTTATGAATTATGTTGTAAATAGTTATTGTATCCGTGCGGTTGTCCATTCCCGCTGGGTTTCCAGAAGCACACTGCAATCCTGAAGCCTGGAAATAAGGTTTTTAACCTGGCGATCGAAATCAACATTACACGGCTGGTACACAGGTGTACAGTTGGGCGGTATTACTTTTACCGTGCACGTTGGCTGACCCTCGCCAACTATAATCATTGTGTCATATAATATAGCATTACTTTGTCCACTCCAGGAATCCACTACTAGAAAAAACTTGCTATCGGAAACGTATGGTTTTAAAACATTCTCAAGAAATGTTCTGTAAATCGCATTCGTCAGTTTGGAGAAGGTAATGTAAACATTTTTCAACGAGTCGGTTAAACGGTTGACCTCTTCTATAACCTGAGGACCAAATGTAACATTCGTTTCTTGTAAACATAGGAAAACCTTACGTAACAGTTTTCCAGAGGCTGTAGTGGCATGTTGCGCCGTGTACGAATGTGTTAGTAGGTTTTTACTACCAACTGCGACAAGGATTCGTTTTTCTCCCTTATGCGATAACGTGCGTCGAATGTTCATCCAATACTCGCATCCTGTATGCCGGTGTTGATCACGTAATCACTATTAAAACCGGTCATAAGTGACGCCGTTTGCCTGTTGAAAAGAGCTCCCACTTTCTGTATATCTTCTATATTTTGTACTTCCTTATGAGAGACGTATTTAGTGACGCGCCGTTGACGAATTTTATACCCCGATCTGAAATTTTTTGCCCAAGATAATGATGCAGCAGACGTAGAATCCTTGTTGGCCGTATATTGAAGCGCTGCACCTGCAGCCCACTCCTGAAGTATTCTCGCTGTTACATTCTCGTTACGTCAACAAGATTCGACAAATCGGTCGTAAGTCCACATATTTATCGCCTGGTATTTGTCGTATCTTGTCCCTCCTTTAACGATATCACTTTCCCACAATTTCAAGTCCTTCTTCCGTTCCAGGGCTGTTGTTGCTCCATTCTTTTGCAGTGTTTGTAAGTTCAAATTTGGATGATTCCAGGCTAGCGCTACCGCCTTAACTTTTACTTCAAGGGGTATAGAGCTGTAGTTAAGTCGTTTAGTAACTGGTTCGTGATACTCATCGGGAACGGATGAAGCACATATTCCCAGAGAAGTGGAGATTTCTGAAGTGTTATGACAATTTAGCGATTCACTAGTCGGGATATCTTCCACTGAATCACCTTCTGCTTCGTCTTCATGGTATAGTACCTCAGTATCAAGAAAAGTCATTTCGTTCGTCACCACCAAAAATCTCTCGACCATAGCCGTTCTTATCAACCTGGAACGCCGAGAAACAGACCTGGCTGCTTCCGGTAGTGCGTTGATAATGCATCTGTATTTTGCAAACCAAAACACAGTGACGGTAACTTCCCGCTTGCCATCGTCTGTGACAGGCTCCCAACTATATATTACAACGCTAGTCGAAGGGTGTACATCCTCCGTTACTCAGATTATGCACCTGAAAGATATGACAACAAATAATAACTAGTTACTACGGCATAAACAGACGAGCTAATTTCTACAAACTACATACAACACTCGTCATATGTTACTTACAGAATAACACTGTATTCATTCACGAAACTTATTTCATTCGGCACATTAATGATGGAAAAATCACTACTGTATCCGCCAGGATCGCGGCAGCCTAATGACGGAAAACAACTCTTTCCGATTTACGTCTATAAGGCTCGTGCTGGACACCTTCTCTTTTCCAGATTCACAACTATGATATGACGAAGAGGCAACCGGGACAACATAAATCTCCCCGCGTGCATTCTGTCCCGTGCCTCGCTGTAAACAACCGTCGCGCGGTTGGCTGTCTGTGATCCCTCGTGAGGAATTCGAAGCACTCTTACAAGGGGAGGCCGCCAATTGTGAAATTCAGATTCAATTCATACTGCGCATAATAAAAGCTCATAGCCAGAGGTGCTATGTGGGAAAGCACCAAGATGTCCTTCTCAGCCGCTGTCGAGAAAATCGACAGTTAAAAGAAACCGGCGTGAAATACTCACTACGATTGATAGTTTTCTACAGCGTCGTTGCGCAGCGGTAAGCTCTCGGGTTCGGGTTCGTAATTCCGAAGTTCGCCGGATCGAATCTCGCGCCATGCAACCATTTTTTTTTAGTATTTGTTTTTTGTAATTCAAATGTGTGTACATACATACAATATATATATAATTCCCAGCAATCAGTTGCAACAATTATGCATATAATAAGATGTTGAAAGTCGTTTGTCGTGGAAAAACTGGCAACTTCGAACATCATTATGTTTTCCGCAAACAAAGTTGTATTTCATTAATGTTATTAATTGTCTTCATAATGTTAACCAAGTATAGTTAATGGAAGACGTAGAAACGATATTCCGAAACGAATACGTATAGCGTAAATCAAGCGTTCGAATTAGAATACAAACCCCACGTACACAAATTTGCTGTGGCAGGTATGAAATATAAACTCCGTTACTCGCTCGTTACACTCGAAGGACAGATGTTGAATGGGCCGAAACGAGTCGCCGCATAACAGCGTATTTGCCTGCCAACTTCGAAAGAAGGTAGGTGCGGTCCCTAGCGCAACTTATAACATCGTCGAAAATCAGTGCGGACGTGAGAGCTTTGGTACACCCTGTTAAACAAACGGAAAAATTGAGGCGGTACAATTGGACAGCGATCCGCCTTCACCAACATGTGTAAGCAATTCATATATGAATTACAAAACACTAATAATAAAAAATGTTGCATGGCGCGAGATTTTGTTTTTTTTTATTTTTCCGCCTCTCCCGACACGCTTCATATACCCTGCACTGCTTATGCTGCTAATTAGTTGGTTAGGCGTTCCAATGATTTTTTTTATTTTGTATATTTGTTTTATTTCATTTTTGTTCATTGTATCTGCTCGGGGCGGACATCGCAAGACACCCGTTTCAGTTAGTCGTTGATCCATTAACTCAGTTTTTTTATTACAGACGGCAGCTAACACACTGACCGAACACGCTAAGCTACCGTGCCGGCTGTTCGATCCGGCCACCTTCGGATCACGAACCCGAGCGTTTACCGCTGATCCACGACGCTGTAGAAAACTATCAATCGTAGAGAGTATTTCACCGCAACGGTTTCTTTTAACTGTCGATTTTCTCGACAACGGCTGAGAAGTGCATCTTGGTGCTTTGCCACATTACACCTCTGGCCATGAGCTTTTATTATGCGCAGTAGGGATCGAATCTGAATTTCACAATTGGCGGCCTCCCCTTGTTAGTCGTAGTTGTGGTCATGTGACAAGCCTTAAAAGTTTAATACTTTACTAACCAATGGCGTTGGGGTAATTAGTTTGCCTACTTTATTATTATCATTCTTTATTAATTTATTTACCTTATTAACCATCCTATCCCTATCAATTGAGATATGGAAAAATACAAACGAAAATAATAACATCCGCTAGGGTTCTCCAATTCCCAGCCAGTTAGTTACCTTAGCTGTTCCGCTATCGCCGCTGTCGGCGAAAAGCGTTTACCATGTGGGTACAGGAGCGACAATTGTAAAAGTTTCTTTCCTCAATTTTTGGAAAAGTTTGCGTTTGCGGACCCCATACCTGATGATGAAAAATGCTCTATTTACAATTATCTATCGATCGCTCTAATTCTGAGTCCGTTGCTCGTCAAAACCTTTAGGGTTGATTTTCTCAAAATTGCGGAGGTGTTGACCCAAAAGATCTTGGACTATTTCATTTTAGGTTCTACACAAGCAACCTGCCAAATTTGAGCCGAATCGGTTGGCCGTGTCTGAGGCCTTCCCCTTGTTAGCCAGGATCGGCGACTACCTGCCCGCGCCTATCATCCGTCCCATACATGTCCGTCCTGCACACACATAATTGTGGTGCAGTAGATACATTCTACTTTACCACACTCGTCTCTAAAATAACCCGTGTTCAAGACGGTGGAAATACGAGGGTCTCTAGAATTTACCCCGAAATTCTCGAGACACTACAATGCCTTTCAGAATGCTGGAAGTTAGCAAAGTATAATTATTAAATTGTCATTACTTCAACACCCCCATCAATTTAATACTTTCCTTAATTACCCGTAAAATTCACTATCCCCAGCTTTTGAGATATTTTACCAAAAGCAACTAGGACTGGACATTTCAGTAAACTGCCATTTGTTCCTCGGAGCTAATGTATTGAACATTTAGATGGCCTCGCCCTGTATAAAGAACAACAGCCGTTCTATCACATTTCGTTGTCTCTGATGAACCCTCACCATCGAGGACAACATACTGCGTACTATTTTTCAAGAAGTTTTCGAGCCATTCACATATCTGTGAACTTATTCGATATGCTCGTAGTTTCTTTAACAATCTACAATGGGGCACGATGTCAAATTCTTTCCGGAAATCTAGAAATATGGAATCTGCCTGTTGCCCTTCATACATAGTTCTCAGTATGTCACGTGAGGAAAGGGCAAGCTGAGTTTCGCACTTACGATGCTTCCTAAAGCCATGTTGATTCGTCGACGTATGTTGCTTAGCCTCACGTAAGTCTATTATAATCGAACTGAGAATGTGTACAGGGAGTTTGCAGCAATCAGAAGTTTGGGATATTGGTCTCTAATTTTACGGGTCCGTTTCTTTACCTCTCTATATACTGGAGTAATCTGCGCTTTTTTTCCAGTCGCTTGGAACTTCGCGCTGGGCGAGGGATCTACGACAAATGCAGGTAAGGGACCAATGACGTATAACACTCCTTGTAAAATCCCAAACCTATAACAATATTAATATACAGAAGAAAACGCTGCGATCTTATGCACCATCCTAATAGCTTGCGATCTCAGAATTTGCGGCGTGAGGCACCGTCACACGTCGCGAGGGCCAGGGAAGACCACCCTCCCTTGGAAAAAGCACTTGCATTAACGTGCCTGTATACTAGACTTGCAGTCATTACGACACTCGCTTTCTAAGTGGCGCACACATTCCGCCAGTATCACGGTTATCGCCTGCTCGTTAGACAGCCAGCTATACACGCCAGCTCCTATCTAGCTCAGCTCCACCTGTCTGTCAAAACAGTGCGCATATAGCCGCGCCAGTCTCTCGTACTCTGCGCGAGAAAATTCAACATTTCTTCTTTTAAAATATGTAAAATTAAATCAATACGTTTTTCAGTTTACTGCAAATATTACTTTTTGAAGCACTGTAATCATTTTCTTTCTTTAACTACAAATAGTGGGGATAATATGAAAAATGTTCTCAAACATAATTTTGAGTGTCGAGTGTAGAGTATATACGAAATTTGGAAGGCTTCCTAACACCAAACGCTGACTGGAAGTATCTTGTATGATGAGGGGCCCTGTAGTCTGCAGGTTGACAGAAACTGTTCCGTCAGTGGAGGCGCGCCTATTTGGTAAAACATCCACACCACGTCTCCGTGCGACTTATCGCCAGCCACGGGTGGGTCTTGCACCTGTCCTGGAGAGTGGTGGCGTGTTTCAGCCCGAATTAATGGAGCGCTCTGTTAGTTCAGAGACAGGTCTCCGTGCCGGCGCTGACGCACGGCGTGGTAGGAGGTCCGCAAAACCTCAGGCGTGGTGGGGATGTTTTGGACTTTGCGAGGGAAATAAGGAATCAACTTTTACATTAGTATGGCCAGTGTAGCGGGCTGTGTGTAGCCTTCTTATCTTGAGAATCTGCAACTCTATTGGAATTTTCGTAAGAATCTTTACATACTTCTGCAGAACTGATATTTTTCATGTTCATTAGTGAATGACGGCGCTGCTGTTATTACGCAGTTTAATCTTAGTGATTCAGCTCATATAATGTGAGTTACTTTTTCGTTGTTTAATGAAGCTGTTTAATTAAACAGTAATAAAGTACCCAATATCAATCTGGAAATATCCACCAGGCTGTGGCTAAGCCATGTCTCTACAAAATCCTTTCTTCCAGGAGAGCCAGTTCTGCAACGCTCGCAGAAGAGCTTCGGTGAATTTAGGAAGGTACAATTGAAGCTGTGAGGACGGGTCGTGAGTCGTGCTTGGGTAGCTCAGACGGCAGAGAACGCCGTGAGGCAAATATCCCGAGTTCGAGTCTCGGTCCGGCACACAGTTTTAATCTGCCAGGAAGCGCCAGTAATAAAGTAAACTTTCATTACATCAGATTGTTGCTGCTTACAAGTGTTACTCCACAGTAATGGCCCATACGAAGGAATGAACACCGCAGCTGCAACAAATCCCAGCCACCAGGTTATGCGATGAAAGCTGCCTCGTTGTGGGATTGTGGTTCTGGCTCGGAACCTGGGTCATTTTCTTGCAGGTATCGCCAGTTTTTCTCATCCAGATCGTTGCCCGAGTCAGAATGTGTGGCATGAGAACACCCATGCGTACCGGTCTAGATATGAGATGCACACAGACGTATATCTCATTAAGGATATTATGAATGCAGTTACCATGTTAGTTTGGTCGCGGTACGTGGTAGTGGCTGAGTGAAGTAGGCAAAATCCGCGAAATATGGAGCAATAAATACTCTTCGGTAATACTAAATAATATGCACTGAAGCGCCAAACAGACTGGTATAGGCATGCGTATTCAAATACAGGCTGAATACGGCGCTGCGGTCGGCAACGGCAATATAAGAGAACAGGTGACACGCTCAGTTGTTAGATCGGTTACTACTGCTACAATGACAGGCTATCAAGATTTAAGTGAGTTTGAACGTGATGTTATAGTAGGCGCACGAGCTATGGGACACAGCATCTCCAAAGTAGCGACGAAGTGAGGATGTATGTGTAGTGAACCGTGAATATCAGGAATCCGGTAAAATATCAAGTCTCCCACATCGCTGCGTCCGAATCATTTAACGAAACATCATCGATATGGGCTTTCGGAGCTGAAAGCCCACTCGTGTATCCTTGATAAGTGCACGACACAAAGCTTTACGCCTGCACTAGGCCCTTCAACACCGATATTGGACTATTGGTGACTGGAAATATGTTGCATGGTCGGACGACTCTCGTCCAAAAGAACGGACACAATTGCTGACCTGAGGCCGTCTAGAACGAAATTACGATTGTATTAATACCTTGAGCTGCTGACGGGCGTTGACGTATAGCAACGGGGACTGGTGAAAATGTGTGCCCGACCGGGATAGAGCGTCCTTCATGTAAGCAGGAGATCCCGGGTTCGAGTCCCGGTTGGGGCACACATTTTCACCTGTGCTCGTTTATATATATCAAAGCCCATCAGCAGCTGAAGGTGTTAATGTAATTCTAACCTCAGACATTAGTCAAGCCATGCCACGTCGAGTTGCGGTACTTCCGTGTACTCACGGGGGCTTTACACGATGTTAGGGAGGTGTCCCAGTTTCTTTGGCTCTTCAGTGTATATGACTTAGGAGCATTGCCATATATGTAAAAGTGTTTTGATTGTATCACTTATGATGCAATTTAGTGGTGATAGAGTCTTCAACGTGTTTCATCAGTACTGTGGTGGCCCGAGGTGAGTGATTGTGGTTGGCAGATACCTCAGTGTACTGTGGGATGTAGAACACTTAGTTCTCTCAGAAACCACGTGAATGCATCGCCGGGCGTTGTGGCCAAGCGGTTGTAGGCGTTTCAATCTGGAACCGCGCGATCGCTACTGTCGCAGGTTCCAATCCTGAGTTCTGAGTTGTAGGGCACTGATGACCTCAGATGTTAAGTCCCATAGTGCTCAGAGCCATTTGAACCATTTGAAGCTGAATGCTTCACTTCGGTCGTCTCCCTCGAACTCCTCCAACAGGGTGACTGATTTAGATGTGCGTTTCCGCCCAACCGCTGTAAATCTCACGCTGGCCGCTACGCGGAACACAAACCACAACCACTCTAATAAGTTAAAATGCCCACAAGGTGTTAATGACAGGCTCGCCTGCCATGGATACTCTACGAAATCAAGCATTCCAATGGTGAGCGGCATGGGTGCTCAGCGATAGTAAGCATCCCGATGGGAACAAAATAGTATTACCTCAAAATCTTGTTACCGGATCACGTTAAACGTCGATTCTAAGCAGACACTGGAACCGGTAACCACGTTACACTCTACAGGCCAATTTGGAAGAGTCAAGTAGGTATCCCACTGCTGTCCAGGGCGCCTCCAGACACACTTTCGCTCAGTTCGAAGCGGGACTCAAGAATGAAGACAGCTCTACCCCAGCCAATGAGATTCCAGGCCGAAAGCGTTTGTGGAAACCTCATGGACAGTGGTGGTATACCATCATACGACCCGACAACCAGGAGTCATGCTCCGGGGTGCCATTACTTTTCACAGTAAGGCCTCTTTGGTTGTCAGCCACGACACCCTTACAGCACAGCAGTCCAAGACATTGCACGTGCTGTTTTTTTTTTTTTTTTTTTTTTTTGGTTCTTCATGAGAAGCCATTCTGGTCTGACACTTCAGAAAGACAATGCCTGTCAGCACACGGCGAGAGTTTCTACTGCTTGTCTTCGTCCTTGCCAAACCATACCTCGGCCGGCAAGATCGCCTGGTCTCTCTCCAACTGAGAACGTTCGGAGCATTATGGGCAGCACCTCATCTGCATGGATACTCTGCAAATTACATTAAAGTGCCTGGCAGAGGGATCATAGAACCACCTTCACAATCCTCTATTATTCGAAACTCATAAACCTCGCGGAAACAACGAACACCCTTATCTTTTCGTACGAGCTCTGCTTTCCCTTATCATGGTGATCGTTTCTCCCTGTGTAGTCAGTGTCAACAATATATTTTCGCATTTGGAGGGGAAGGTTGGTGAATTTCATGACAAGATTCCGTCGGAACGAAAAACGGCTTTCTTTTAATGATGTCCAGCCCAAATCCTGTATCATTTCTGTGGCACTCTCTTCCATATTTCGCGATAATACAATACGTGCTGCCCTTCTTTGAACTTTTTCGATGTACTCAGTCAGTCGTATCTGGTAAGGAACCCACACCACGCAGCAGTCTAAAAGAGGACGGACAAACGTAGTGTAGTCAGTCTCGTTAGTAGATCTGTTACATTTTCTATGTGTCCTACCAATAAAACGGAGTCTTTGGTTAGCCGTCCCCACAACATTTTCTTTGTGTTCCTTCCAATTTTTGGTTGTTCGTAATTGTAATTCCTAGGCATTTAGTTGAATCTACGGCCTTCATATTTGACTGATTTATCGTGTAACCGAAGTTTAACGGATTCCTTTTAGCACTCAAATGGATGACCTCACGCTTTTCGTTATTTAGGGTCAATTGACAATTTTCGCAGTATACAGATATATTTTCTAAATCGTGTTGTAATTTGTTTTGCTGTTCTCACGACTTTACTAGTCGATAAACGACAGCGTCATCTGCAAACAATCTTTGACAGCTACTCAGATTGTCTTCCAAATCGTTTATAAATATAAGGAACAGAAAAGGGCCTATAACACTACCTTTGGAACGCCAGAAGTCACTTCTGTTTTGCTCAATGGCTTTCCGTCGATTGCTACGAACTGTGACTTCTCTGACAGCGAATCACAAATCCAGTCACAAAACTGAGACGATGTTCCAAAGCACGCAAATTCACTAAAAGCCGCTCATGTGGTACAGTGTCAAAAGCCTTCTGGATATCCAGAAATACGGAATCGATTTGAAATCACTTGTCAATAGCAGTCAACACTTCACATGTTACATAAGAACGATCTTCACTAAATCCATGTTCACTGTGTGTCAATAGGTCGTTTTCTTCGAGGTAATTCATAATGTTATCCTACTACCTTTCTTGAATATTGGTGTGACCTGTGCAACTTTCCAGTCTTTGGGTATGGATCTTTCGTCGGGATTTCGCCGATCTAACGCGTCAGTTCGACAGAATTTTGGTACGATATACCTCAGGAGAACATCCAACAACTGTACTTAATAATGCCGAATCGAATAAATACCTGAATAAGCACCAGATGTGGATCAACGCGTTACTTACTTGCTCGATTTCTGAAGCACTTTCTGTTGGATAAATCATCCACATTGTTCTGTACATGTACTACACATCGACGGATTTTCGTCTCATTCGCATTATTCTTTCATGACCTATAGTTTTTATGTGTGTTATAACGTATATCCATACTCCCAGAATGACTAGGAAGATGTGTTATAAATATGGTGAAAATACTATTTAATTATTTGCAGTATCCTTAATATGGGAAAACCAATAATAATTAGTCTACAACAGATTGCTGTTCAAAAAGGACTGTCATCTGTTTTTTGCAAAGCATTTGCTGAAGAGAACGATTCTGGTCATATAATGTGTTTACCTTTAATCAGTTTCAACAGATGGTTCAAATTGCTCTGAGCCCTATAGGACTTAACATCTGAAGTCATCAGTCCCCTAGACCTGGAACTACTTAAGCCTAACTAACCTAAGGACATCACACACATCCATGCCCGAGGCAGGATTCGAACCTGCGACCGTAGCAGCAGCCCATTCCCGGACTGAAGCGCCTAGAACCATTCGGCCATTGCTTCCGGGAAATTCCAATAGATCATCGAACATTGAGAACAGCTGAAATCTCTCAAATTGAATGAAGCTCCATGGCTCGACCGATCCCTTAACACGGTGCATTGTATTTGCAGCTGCGTTAGCAGTTCTGTTAACTATAATCCATCGCCCATCGCACGAACAAAAGCCCTGCCCAGTAGTTGGAAGAAATCACAGATCGTACCCGGTATCCTTGATATCGATTTGTTATAGAATCTTCGAATATATTCTAAATTTAAAAAATAACGAGGTATCTCTGACAGAATGACCTCCCCATGGCAACCTGTATGATTTCCGAAAACAATGATCACGTGAAACCCAACTCGCTATTTTATCAGATGACTGCTAAAAGTAATGGACGAAGGCAGATAAATGCAGTATTTTTCGATTTTCGAAAAGTATTTGATTCAGTACCACGGCTATACTATTATCAAAAGTAAGGCACTATGAGGTATCAATGAAAATTTGCGTCAGTTGAGGATATTTGATAAGGAGAATGTAGCTTGTAATCTTGGATGAAGAGTCATCATTAAATATCAAAGTAACTTAGATTGTGCCCCAGGGAAGTGTCTTGGAAGCCTTGCTGTTGATATTGTGCAGGGATATGCTAAAGTCCGTATTATTTCAAAAGTCAATATTTCACGGAATAATGCAGGTAGAGAGAGCCGCACGCGGTAGCCGATTTGTCTTGGGCGCCTTGCCACGGTTCGCACGGCTCCCCTCGGAGGTTCGAGTCCTTCCTCGGGCCACGGGTGTGTGTTTTGTCCGTAATGTAAGTCAGTTTAAGTTAGGGACCGATGGTCTCAGCTGTTTGGCCCCATAGGAACTTACCACAAATTTCCCAAATTTAGGTTTTTACTGAAACTAAAGAAAGTGCAAATGACAAATAATCGTGAGTTAATAACGAGCATCAAAACCGTTATAGGGATTAGTGAACACAGGGTTGTCGTAGTGAGACTGTATATTGTAATCCCGAAATCCTCGAAAAACAAACAAAAAGTATACCTATTCAAAAATGCTGATAAAAATTCACGTGACGCCTTCCTGAGAGACTCATTCCAAATTAATAATATAAGTGTAGACCAGAAGTCGTTTGCATTCAAAAAATAGTATCGGCAGCAATTGAGAGATTTATACGAAATAAACTAAGAAACGGCGGAGCTGATCCTCCGTGGTACACAAAACGGGTTAGAACACTGTTGCAGAAACAACGAAACAAACATGCCAAATTTAAACAGACGCAAAATCCCTAAGATTGCGCTAAATTCCGGGCTTCTCTAAAGGATAGCCAGAGTTCAATGCGAGATGCCTATAACAGTTTCCACGACGAAACTTTGTCTCGAAACCTGGCAAACAAATCCAAGATATTCTGGTCGTATATGAAGTATGCTAGTGGCAATTTACAATCAATGCCTCCTACATCTACATCTACGTCTACATGACTACTCTGCAATTCACATTTAAGTGCTTGGCCGAGGGTTCATCGAACCACAATCATACTATCTCTCTACTATTCCACTCCCGAACAGCGAGCGTGAAAAATTAACACCTAAACCTTTCTGTTCGAGCTCTGATTTCTCTTATTTTATTTTGATGATCATTCCTACCTATGTAGGTTGGGCTCAACAAAATATTTTCGCATTCGGAAGAGAAAGTTGGTGACTGGCACAACTTGCCCAGAAGAAGGAATCGGTTGGTAGGACATGTTCTGAGGCATCAAGAGATCGCCAATTTAGTATTGGAGGCCAGTGTGGAGGGTAAGAATCGTAGAGGGAGGCCAAGAGATGAATACACCAAGCAGACTCAGAAGGATCTAGGTTGCAGTAGGTACTGGGAGATGAAGAAGCTTGCACATGATAGAGTAGCAGGGAGAGGTGCATCAAACCAGTCTCAGGACGGAAGACCACAACAACAACCACAACAACAACAGTGTAATGGACGAAATGCGATGATTCCGAGTTCGTAATAATCTTACCAACAAAGATATGCCTATGAGGGAGGAGCTTACTGCAACATCTCTCAGAAATACTTCACATAGGGTAATGGAGGAAACGCGATGATTCTGGCTTTGTAGTAACCATACCAACAAAGAGAAGCAAATGAGTGAAAAGCTTTCTTCAGCTTCTCTCAGAAATACTGCATATAGGGTAAAGGGTGAAGTGCGATGTTTCTGGCTTCATAGTAACCATACCAACAAAGACATGCAAAGGAGGGAGGAACTTTCTGTAGCTTCTCTCAGAAATATTTCACATAGGGTAATGCATGAAACGTGATGATTCTGTCTGTGTAGTAATCATATCAACAATTAGACGCAAATGAGGGAGGAGCCTTCTGTGGCTCCTCTCATAAATACTTCACATCAGGTAAATGATGAAATGTCATGATTGGGTCTGTGTACTAATCATACCAACAAACAGATACAAGTGAGGGAGGAGCTTTCTGCAACATCTCTCAGAAATACTTCAAATAGGGTAATAGAAGAAATGCGATTATTCTGGCTTTGTACTAACCATACCAACAAAGAGACGCAAGTGAGGGAGGAGCTTTCTGATGCTTCTCCCATAAAAACTTCACATCAGGTAATGGATGAAATGAAATGATTGTGTCTGTGTACTAATCATACCAACAAACAGATGCAAGTGAGGGAGAAGCTTTCTGCAGCTTCTCTCAGAATTACATCAAATAGGGTAGTGGACAAAATGCGATTCTTGTGGCTTTGTAGTAACCATACCAACATAGTAACACAAATGAGGGTGTAGCTTTCTGTGGCTTCTCTCATAAATACTTGACATCAGGTAAAAGATGAAAAGTCGTGATTGTGTCTGTGTACTAATCATACCAACATACAGATGCAAGTGACGGAGGAGCTTTCTGAAGCTACTCTCTGAAATACTTCACATAGGGTAATGAATGAAATGCGATTATTCTGGCTTTGCAGTAACCATACCAACAAAGAGACGCAAATAAGAGAGGAGCTTTCAGTGGCATCTATAACACATCAGTTAATGGATGAAATGTAATGATCTTTTCTGTGTAACAATCAAACCAAAAAAGAGGATGCAAGTTATGGAGGATCTTCCAACAACTTCTCTCAGAAATACTTCACTTAAGGTAACGGATGATATGCAATGATTCTGGCTTTCTAGTAACCATACACAAAAAAAGAAACTCAAATGGGGGATGAGTTTTCTGTAGCTTCCCTCAGAAATACTTCACATCAGGTAATGGATGAGATGTAATGATTGTGTCTGTGTACTAATCATACCAATAAAAGATGCAAGTGAGGGAGGAGCTTTCTGCAGCTTCTTTCTGAAATACATCACATTAGGTAATAGACAAAATGCGATGATTCTGGCATTGTAGTAACCATACTAACAAACAAACACAAGTACGGGAGGAGCTTTCTGTAGCATCCCACAGAAATATTTCACATCAGGTAAGGGATGAAATGTAACCATAGTGTCTGTGTACTAATCATACCAACAAACAGATGCAAGTGAGGGATGAGCTTTCTGCAGCTTTTCTCTGAAATACATCAAATAGGGAAATAGATGAAATGCAATGATTCTGGCTTAGTAGTAAACTTACCAACAAATGCACGCAAATGTGGGGGTGCTTTCTGTAGCTTCCCTCAGAAATTCTCCATATCATGTAATGGGTGAAATGTAATGATTGTGTCTGTGTACTAATCATACCAACTAACAGATGCAAGTGAGGGAGGAGCTTTCTGTAGCGTCCCTCAGAACTACTTCACATCAGGAAATGGATGAATGTAATGATTGTGTCTGTTTAATCAAACCAACAAAGAGATGCAAGTGAGGGAGGAGCTTTCAGCATCTTCACTCTGAAATACTTCACATATGCTAATGGATGAAATGAGATTATTTTCGCTTTGTAGTAACCATACAAACAAACAACCATACCAACAAAGAGACGTAGACGAGGGGGGAGTGGGCAGAGCGTCCTGCAGCTTCTCTCAGTAATAGTTCACATAGGGTAATAGATTAAATGCGAGGGTCTGGCTTTGTAGTAACCATACAAACAAACAAACACAAATGAGGGTGGAGCTTTCTGTAGCCTCCCTCAGAAATACTTCACAACAGGTAATGGATAAAATGTAATGATTGTGTCTGTGTACTAATCATACCAACAAACAGATGCAAGTGAGGGAAGAGCTTCCTGCAGCTTCACTCAGAAATACTTCACATAGGGTAATAGATGCGATGATTCTGGGCTTGTAGTAACCATACCAACAAACAAACGCAAGAACGGGTGGAGTTTTCTGTAGCATCCCACAGAAATATTTCAGATCAGGTAAGGGATGAAATGTAACCATAGTGTCTGCGTTGTAATTTTACCAACAAACAGATGCAAGTGAGAGAGGAGCATACTACAGCTTGTCTCAGAAATACTTCACATAGTGTAGTAGGTGAAATGCGATGTTTCTGGCCTTGTAGTAACCATACCAACAAACAAATCCAACTGAGGGGGGAGCTATCTGTAGCTTCATTCAGAAATACTTCACATTAGGTAATGAATGAAATATAAAGATTGTGTCTGTGTACTAATCATACCAACAAACTGATGCAAGAGAGGGAAGAGCTTTCTGCAGCTTCTCTCTGAAATACATCTAATAGGGTAATAGATGAAATGCAATGATTCTGGCTTAGTAGTAAACTTATCAACAAATGCACGCCAATGAGGGAGGAGCTTTCTGTAGCCTCCCTCAGAAATACTCCATATCAGGTAATGGATGAAATGTAATGATTTTGTCTGTGTACTAATCATACCAACAAACAGATGCAAATGAGGGAGGAGCATTATGTAGCTTCCCTCAGAAATCCTTCACATCAGGAAATGGATGAAATGTAATGATTGTGCCTGTTTAATCAAATTAACAAACAGATGCAAGTGAGGGAGGAGCTTTCAGCATGTTCTCTCTGAAATATATCACATAGGGTAATAATTAAAATGCGATGATTCTGCCTTTGGAGTTACCAGGCCAACAAACAAACGCAAATGATGGGGGAACTTTCTGTAGCTATACTCTGAAATACTTCACATAGGGTAATAGGTGAAATGTGATGATTCTGGTTTTGTAGTAACCATACCAACAATCAAACGCAAATGAGGGAGGAGCTTTCCGATGCTTCCGTCAGAAATGCTTCATACCAGGTAATGGATGAAGTGTAATGATAGTGTCTGTGTGCTAATCATACCAACAAACAGATGCAAGTGAGGGAGAAGCTTTCTGCTGCTTCTCTCAGAAATACATCAAATAGGGTAGTGGACAAAATGCGATTATTGTGGCTTTGTAGTAACCATACCAACATAGTGACACAAATGAGGGAGTAGCTTTCTGTACCTTCCCTCATAAATACTTCACATCATGAATGGATGAACTGTAATGATTGTGTCTGTGTACTAATCATACCAACAAACAGATGCAAGTGAGGGAGAAGCTTTCTGCAGCTACTCTCTGAAATACTTCACATAGGGTAATGATTGAAATGCGATTATTCTGGCTTTGCAGTAACCATACCATCAAAGAGACGCAAATAGGGGAGGAGCTTTCAGTGGCTTCTATAATAAATACCTCACATCAGTTAATGGATGAAATGTAATGATGGTTCCTGTGTACTAATCATACCAAAAAAGAGATGCTAGTGAGGGAGGATCTTCCAGCAGCTTCTCTCAGAATTACTCCACTTAAGGTAACAGATGAAATGCGATGATTCTGGCTTTCTAGTAACCACACCAACAAAGAAACGCAAATGAGGGAGGAGCTTTCTGCAGTTTCCCTCACAAATACTTCACATCAGGTAATGGATAAAATGTAATGATTGTGTCTGTGTACTAATCATACCAACAAACATATGCAAGTGAGGGAGGAACTTTCTGCAGCTTCTCTCTGAGATACTTCACATAGGATAAAAATGAAATGCGATGATTATGGCTTTGTAGTAACCATACCAACAAAAAAACTCAAATGGGGGATGAGTTTGCTGTAGCTTCCCTCAGAAATACTACACATCAGGTTATGGATGAGATGTAATGATTGTGTTTGTGTACTAATCATACGAAAAAAATGCAAGTGAGGGAGGAACTTTCTGCAGCTTCTATCAGAGATACTTCACATAGGGTAATAGATGTAATGGGATGATTCTGGGTTTGTAGTAACCATACCAACAAACAAACACAAATGAGGGAGGAGCTTTCTCTAGCTACCCTCAGAAATAGTTTACATTAGGTAATTGATGAAAGGTATTGAATGAGTGTGAGCACTAATCTTACCAACAATCAGATACGAGTGATGGAGGAGCGATCTGCAGCTTCCCTCACAAAAACTTCACATAGAGTATTAGATAAAATGCGGTTATTCTGGCTTTGAAGTAACCATACAAGCAAACAAACGCATATGAGGGATGAGCTTTCTGTAGCTTGTCTCATAAATACTTTACATCAGGTAATGGACGAAGTGTAATAATTGTGTCTGTGTCCTAATCATACCAACAACTGATGCAAGTGAGGGAGGATCTTTCTGCAGCTTCTCTCAGAAATACATCACATAGGGTAATAGATGAAATGCGATGATTCTGGGCTTCTAGTATCCATACCAACAAACAAACACAAGTGCAGGTGGAGCTTTCTGTAGCATCCCACAGAAATATTTCACATCAGGTAAGGGATGAAATGTAACCATAGTGTCTGTATAGTAATCTTACCAACAAACAGATGCAAGTTAGGGAGAAGCGCTCTGCAGCTTGTCTCAGAAATACTTCACATAAGGTAGTAGATGAAATCGATGTTTCTGGCTTTGTAGTAACCATACCAACAAACAAATGCAAATTAGGTAGCAGTTTTCTGTAGCATCCCTCAGAAATACTTCACATCATCTAGTAAATGAAATTTAATGTTTGTGTATGTGTACTAATAATACCAACAAACAGATGCAAGTGAGGGAAGAGCTTTCCACAACTTCTCTCTGAAATATATCACATAGAGTAATAAATGAATTGCGATGATTCTGGCTTTGTAGTAACCATAAAAACAAACAAACGCAAAAGACACTTGAGCCATCTGTAGCTTCTCTCAGGAATACTTCACATAGGGTAATAGATGAAATGCGATGATTCTGGCTTTGTAGTAATAATACCAACCAACAAACGCAAATGATTGAGGAGCTTGCTGTAGCCCCCCTCAGAAATACTTCACATCAGGTAATGGATGAAATGAAGTGATTGTGTCTGTGTACTAATCATAACAAGAAACATATGTAGGTGAGGGATGAGCTTTCTGCAGCTTCCCTCATAAATACTTCACATCCGGTAATGGATGAAAAGTAATGATTGTGTCTGTGTACTAATCATACCATAAATAGATGCAAGTGAGGGAAGAGCTTTCTGCAGCTTCCCTCAGAAATACTTCACATCAGGTAATGTATGTTATGTAATGAGTGTGTGTGTGTATTAATCATTATAACAAAGAGATGCAAGTGAGGGTGGAGCTTTCTGCAGCTCCATGCTCAAATACATCATATAAAGTAATAGATGAATTGCGATGATTCCGGCTTTGTAATAACCATAGCAAAAAACTAAAGCAAATGAGTGAGTAGCTTTCTGGAGCTATTCTCAGAAATACATCTCATGGGGTAATAGATGAAATGCGATGATTCTGGCTTTGTAGTAACCATACCAACAAACAAATGCAAATAACACTTGAGCTTCCTGTAGCTTTATTTAGAAATATTTCACATAGGGTAATAGATGAAATGCGATGAGACTATATTTTTAGTAACCATACCAACAAACAAACGCAACTCTGAGAGGAGCTTTCTGTAGCTCCCCTGAGAAATATTTCACATCAGGTAATGGATGAAATGTAATGATTGTGTCTGTGAACAAATCGTAACAACAAACAGATGCAAGTGTGGGAGGAGCTTTCTGCAGCTTCCCTGAGAAATACTTCACATCCGGTAATGGATGAAATGTAATTATTGTGTCTGTGTACTCATCATACCATAAACAGATGCAAATGAGGGATGAGATTTCTGCAGCTTTTCCCTGAAATACATCACATAGGATAATAGATGAAATGCGATGATTCCGGCTTTGTAGTAACCATACCAACAAAGAAACGCAAATGAGGGTTGTGCTTTCTGTAGCTTCCCTCAGAAATATTTCACATCAGGTAATGGATGAAATGCAATAATTGTGTCTGTGTACTAATCATACCATAAACAGAAGCAAATGAGGGATGAGCTTTCTGCTGCTTTTCTCTGAAATACATCACATAGGGTAATAGATGAAATGCGATGATTCTGGCTTTGTAGTAACCATACCAACCAACAAACGCAACTGAGGGAGGATTTTATTGTAGCTTCACTCAGAAATTCTTCCCATCAGGTAATGGATGAAATGTAATGATAGTGTCTGTGTACTGATCAGAACAACAAACAAATGCAATGAGCGAAGAGCTTTCTGCAGCTTCCCTCAGAAATACTTCACATCAGGTAATGGGCGAAATGTGATGATTGTGTCTGTGTATTAATCATTCCAAGAAACAGATGCAAGGGAGGGAGTTGCTTTCTGCAGCTTCTTTCTGAAGTACATCACATTAGGTAATAGACGAAGTGCGATGATTCTGTCATTGTAGTAACCATACCAACAAACAAACGCAACTCTGAGAGGAGCTTTCTGTAGCTCCCCTGAGAAATATTTCACATCAGGTAATGGATGAAATGTAATGATTGTGTCTGTGTACTAATCGTAACAACAAACAGATGCAAGTGTGTTAGGAGCTTTCTGCAGCTTCCCTGAGAAATACTTCACATCCGGTAATGGATGAAATGTAATTATTGTGTCTGTGTACTCATCATACCATAAAGAGATGCAAATGAGGGATGAGCTTTCTGCAGCTTTTCCCTGAAATACATCACATAGGGTAATAGATGAAATGCGATGATTCCGGCTTTGTAGTAACCATACCAACAAAGAAACGCAAATGAGGGTTGTAATTTGTGTAGCTTCCCTCAGAAATATTTCACATCAGGTAATGGATGAAATGTTATGATTGTGTCTGTATACTAATCACAACAACAAACAGGTGCAAGTGAGGGATGAGGATTCTGCAGCTTCTCTCTCAAATACATCACATAGCGTAATGGAGGAAATGCTTTGAATCTGGGTTTGTAGTAACCATAATACAAACAAACGCAAATGAGGGGGGAGCTTTCTGTAGCTTCCCTCAGAATTACTGCACATCAAGTAATAAATGAAATGTAATTATTTTGGCTGTGTACTAATCATTCCAACAAACAGATGCAAATGAGGGATGAGCTTTCTGCAGCTTTTCTCTGAAATACATCACATGGGGTAATAGATGAATTGCAATGATTCTGGCTTTGTAGTAACCATACCAAAATCAAATGCAAATTAATGAGTAGCTTTCTGTAGCTATTCTCAGAAATACTTCACATAGGGTGATAGATGAAATGTGATAATTCTTTCTTTATAGTAACCATTTCAACAAACAAACGCAAATGAGGGAGGATCTTCCTGTAGCTTCCATCAGAAATACTTCACATCAGGTAATGGACAAAATGTAATGATTGTGTCTGTGTACTAATGGTACCAACAATCAGATGGAAGTGAGGGAGGAGATTTCTGCAGTCTCTCTCTGAAATACATCACATGGGGTAATAGATGAAATGAGATAATTCTGGCTTTGTAGTAACGATACCAGCCAACAAACGCATCTGAGGGAGGATTTTCTGCAGTTTCCCTCAGAAATATCTCACATCAGGTAATGGATGAAATGTAATGACTGTGTCTGTGTATTAATCATTCCAAATAACTGATGCAGTGATGGAGGAGCTTTCTGCAGCTTCCTTCTGAAAGACATCACATTAGGTAATAGATGAAATGTGATGATTCTGGCATTGTAGTAACCATACCTACAAACAAATGCAAAGGAGTGAGGAGCTTTCTGTAGCTTCCCTGAGAAATACTTCAATCTGGTAATGGACGAAATGGGATGATTGTGTCTGTGTATTAATGATTCCAACAAACAGATGCAAGTGAGGGAGGAGCTTTCTGCAGGTTCTCTCTGAAGTACATTACATAGGGTGATGGATGAAATGCAATGATTCTGACTTCGTAGTAACCATTCCAACAAACAAACGCAAATGAGGGAGGAGCTTTCTGTAGTTTCCCTCAGAAATACTTCACATTAGGTAATGGACGAAATGTAATGATTGTGTCTGTGTACTAATGGCACCAACAATCATATGGAAGTGAGGGAGGAGATTTCTGCAGTCTCTCTCTGAAATACATCACATGGGCTAATAGATAAAATGCGATATTTCTGGCTTTGTAGTAACCATACCAGCAAACATACGCATCTGAGGGAGGATCTTTCTGTAGTTTCCCTCAGACTTACTTCACATCAGGTAATGGATGAAATGTAATGATTGTGTCTGTGTATTAATCATTCCAAAAAACAGATGCAAGTGTGGGAGGAGCATTCTGCAGCTTCTTTCTGAAATACATCACATTAGGTAATAGATGAAATGCGATGATTCTGGTTTTGTAGTAACCATACCTACAAACAAACACAAAGGAGTGAGGGGGCTTCTGTAGCTTCCCTGAGAAATAATTCACACCATGTAATTTTTGAAATGTAATGATCGTGTCTGTGTACTAATCATACCAACAAACAGATGCAAGTGAGGGAGAAGCTTTCTGCGGTTTCCCTCTGAAATACATCACATAGGGTAATGGATGAAAAGCAATGATTCTGACTTCTTAGTAACCATTCCAACAAACAAACACAAATGAGGGTGGAGCTTTCTGTAGCTTCCCTCAGAAATACTTCACATCAGGTAATGGACGAAACGTAATGATTGTGTCTTAGTACAAATCATATCAACATACAGAGCAAGTGAGGGAGGAGCTTTCTGCTGCTCCTCTCTGAAATACCTCACATAGGGAAATAGATAAAATGCAATGATTCTGGCTTTGTAGTAGCCATAGCAATAAACACATGCAAATGACGGGGAGTTTTCTGTAGCTATATTCAGAAATACTTCACAGAGGGTAATAGATAAAATGCGATGATTCTGGCTTCGTAGTAACCATACCAACAAACAAATGCATATTAGGGAGGAGCTTTCTGTAGCATCCCTCAGAAATACTTCACATCATGTAATAAATGTAATGTAATGTTTGTGTCTGTGAACTAATCATACAACAAACAGATGCAAGTGAAGTAGGAGCTTTCTGCCACTTCTCTCTGAAATACATCACATTGGGTAATAAGTGACATGGGATGATTCTGGCTTTGTAGTAACCTTACCAACAAACAAATGCAAATTAGGGAGCTGCTTTCAGACCATATTTGATAAATACTTCACATCATCTAGTAAATGAAATTTAATGTTTGTGTATGTGTACTAATAATACCATCAAACACATGCAAGTGAGAGAAGAGCTTTCCGCAACTTCTCCCTGAAGTACACCACAAAGAGTAATACATGAAATTCAATGATTCTGGTTTTGTAGTAAGGATACCAATGAACAGATGCAAGTGAGGCGGGAGCTTTCTGCAGCTTCTCTCTGAAATACATCACATAGGGTAATGGATGAAATGCAATGATTCTGGCTTTGTAGTAACCATACCAACTAACAAACGCAAATGAGGGAGGAGCTTTTTATAGCTTCCTTCAGAAATATTTTACATCAGGTAATGGATGAAATGTAATGATTATGTCGGTGTACTAATCATACCAACAAACAGATGCAAATGACTGAGGAGCTTTCTGGTGCTTCTATCTGAAATACATCACATAGGGTAAAAAATGAAATCAGATGATTCTGGCTTTGTAATAACCAGCCCAACAAACTAACGCAAATGAGGGAGGAGCATTTTGTGTCTATTCTCAGAAATACTTCACATAGTGTAATAGATGAAATGCAAGGATTCTGGCTTTGTAATAACCATATCAAGAAAGTAACGCAAATGAGGTAGGAGTTTTCTGTAGCTATTCTCAGAAATACATCACATGGGATGATAGATGAAATACGATGATTCTGGCTTTGTAGTAACCATACCAACTAACTAAACGCAAATGACACTTGAGCTTTCTGTAGCTTATTTAGAAATACCTCACATAGGGTAATAAATGAAATGCAATGATTCTGGCTTTGTAGAAACCATACCAACAAGCAAACACATATGATGGTGGAGCTTTCTGTAGCTATTCTCATAAATACTTCGCATATGGTAATAGATGAAATGCGATGATTCTGGCTTTGTAGTAACCATACCAACCAACAAACTCAAATGAGTGAGGAACTTTCTATAGCTTCCTCAAGAAATATTTCACATCAGGTAATGGACGAAATGTGATGATTGTGTCTGTGTATTAATGATTCCAACAAACAGATGCAAGTGAGGGAGGAGCTTTCTGCAGGTTCTCCTTGAAGTACATTACATAGGGTAATGGGTGAAATGCAATGATTCTGGCTTCGTAGTAACCATTCCAACAAACAAACGCAAATGAGGGAGGAGCTTTCGGTAGCTTCCCTCAGAAATACTTCACATCAGGTAATGGACGAAATGTAATGATTGTGTCTGTGTACTAATGGTACCAACAATCAGATGGAAGTGAGGGAGGAGATTTCTGCAGCCTCTCTCTGAAATACATCACATGGGCTAATAGATAAAATGCGATAATTCTGGCTTTGTAGTAACCATACCAGCAAACATACGCATCTGAGGGAGGATCTTTCTGTAGTTTCCCTCAGAAATACTTCACATCAGATAATGGATGAAATGTAATGATTGTGTCTGTGTATTAATCATTCCAAAAAACAGATGCAAGTGTGGGAGGAGCTTTCTGCAGCTTCTTTCTGAAATACATCACATTAGGTAATAGATGAAATGCAATGATTCTGGTTTTGTAGAAACTATTCCAACAAACAAACGCAAATGAGGGAGGAGCTTTCTGTAGCATCCCTCAGAAATACTTCACATCAGGTAATGGATGAAAGGTAATGATTGTGTCTTAGTACTAATCATATCAACATACAGAGCAAGTGAGGGAGGAGCTTTGTGCTGCTCCTCTCTGAAATACCTCACATAGGTTAATAGATAAAATGCAATGATTCTGGCATAGTAGTAACCATACGAACAAACTAAAAGCAAATGACACTTGAGCTTTCTGTAACTTTCTTTAGAAATACTTCACATAGGGTAATAAATAAAATGCAATGATTCTGGCTTTGTAGTAACCATACCAACAAGCAAACACATATGATGGTGGAGCTTTCTGTAGCTATTCTCAGAAATACTTCACATATGGTAATAGACGAAATGCGATGATTCTGGCTTTTTAGTAACCATACCAACAAACAAAATGCAAATGACACTTAAGCTTTCTGTAGCATTTTTTAGAAGTACTTTAAATAGGGTAATAGACGAAATGCGAAGATACTGGATTTGTAGTAACCATACCAACAAACAAACACATTTCTCTCAGAAATACTTCACATCAGGTAATGGATGAAATGTTATGGTTGTGTCTGTGTACTGATAACAACAACAAACAGATGCAAGTGAGGGAAGAGCTTTATGCAGCTTCCCGCAGAAATACTTCACATCAGGTAATGGATGTAATATAATGAGTGTGTGTGTGTATTAATCATTATAACAAACAGATGCAAGTCAGGGAGGAGCTTTCTGCAGATCCTTTCTGAAATACATCACATAAAGTAATAGATGAATTGCGATGATTCTGGCTTTGTAATAACCATACCAACAAACTAAAGCAAATGAGGGATGAGCTTTCTGTAGCTATTCTCAGAAATTCATCACATGAGGTAATAGATGCAATGCGATGATTTTGGCTTTGTAGTAACCATACCAACAAATGAAACGCAAATGAGGGTTGTGCTTTCTGTAGCCTCCCTCTGAAATATTTCACACCAGGTAATGGATGAAATATGATGATTGTGTCTGTGTACTAATCATAACAAAAAAAGGAGCAAGTGAGGCACGAGCTTTCTGCAGCTACTCTTTGAGATACGTCACATAGGATAATGGATGAAATGCAACGATTCTGGCTTTGTAGTAACCATTCCAACAAACAAATGCTAATGAGGGATGTGCTTTCTGTGGCTTCCCTCAGAAATACTTCACATCAGGTAATGTACAAAATGTAATGACTGTGTCTTTGTACTAATCATACCAACATACAGAGCAAGTGTGGGAGGAGCTTTCTGCTGCTCCTCTATGAAATACTTCACATAGGGTAATAGATGAAATGCGATGATTCTGGCTTTGTAAAAACCATAGCAACAAACAAATGCAAATTAGGGAGGAGCTTTCTGTAGCATCCCTCAGAAGTACTTCACATCATATAATAAGTGAAATGTAATTGTAGTGCACGTGTACTAATAATACCAACGAACAGATGCAGGTGAGGGAAGAGCTTTCCACAACTTCTCTCTGAAATATATCACATAGAGTAATAAATGAAATGCGATGATTCTGGTTTTGTAGTAAGAATACCAACAAACAGATGCAAGTGACGGCGGAGCTTTCTGCAGCTTCTCTCTGAAATACATCACTAAGGTTAATAGATGAAATGCGATTATTCTGGTTTTGTAGTAACCATAAAAACAAACAAACGCAAATGACACTTGAGCCTTCTGTAGCTTTTGTCAGGAATACTTCACATAGAGTAATAGATGAAATGCGATGTTTCTCGCTTTGTAGTTATAATACCAACAAACAAACGCAAGTGATTGATTAGCTTGCTGTAGCCCCCCTCAGAAATACTTCACGTCAGGTAATGGATGAAATGAAGTGATTGTGTCTGTGTACTAATCATAACAACAAACAGATGTAGGTCATGGATGAGCTTTCTGCAGCTTTCCTCATAAATACTTCACATCCGGTAATGGATGAAAAGTAATGATTGTGTCTGTGTACTAATCTAAACAACAAACAAATGCAAGTGTGGGAAGAGCTTTCTCCAGCTTCCCTGAGAAATACTACACACCAGCTAATGGATGAAATGCAATGATTGTGTCTGTGTAGTAATCGTACCATAAACAGAAGCAAATGAGGGATGAGCTTTCTGCAGCTTTTCTCTGAAATACATCACATAGGGTAATAGAGGAAATGCGTTGATACTTTCTTTGTAGTAACCATACAAAACCAACATACGCAAATGAGGGAGGATTTTATTGTAGCTTCACTCACAAATACTTCACATCAGGTAATGGACGAAATGTGATGATTGTGTCTGTGTATTAATCATTCCAACAAACAGATGCAAGTGAGGGAGAAGCTTTTTGCAGCTTCTTTCTGAAATACATCACATTAGGTAATAGACGAAATGCGATGATTCTGGCATTGTAGTAACCATACCTACAAACAAACGCAAAGGAGTGAGGAGTTTTCTGTAGCTTCCCTGAGAAATACTTCACATCAAGTAATGGACGAAATGTGATGATTGTGTGTGTGTATTAATCATTCCAACAAACAGATGCAAGCGAGCTAAGAGCTTTCTTTAGCTTTAATTTGAAATACGTCACATAGGGTAATAGATGAAATGCAATGATTCTGGTTTTGAGTTAAACATACCAACAATCAAACGCAAATGGGGGAGGAGCTTTCTGTAGCTTCCCTCAGAAATATTTCACATCAGGTAATGGATGAAATGTTATGATTGTGTCTGTATACTAATCATAACAACAAACAGGTGCAAGTGAGGGATGAGGATTCTGCAGCTTCTCTCTAAAATACATCACATAGTGTACTGGACGAAATTCTTTGAATCTGGGTTTGTAGTAACCATAAAACAAACAAACGCAAATGAGGGGGGAGCTTTCTGTAGCTTCCATCAGAATTACTTCACATCAAGTAATAAATGAAATGTAATGATTTTGGCTGTGTACTAATCATTCCAACAAACAGATTCAAATGATGGATGAGCTTTCTGCAGCTTTTCTCTGAAATACATCACACGGGGTAATAGACGAAATGCAATGATTCTGGCTTTGTGGTAACCATACCAAATACAAACGCAAATTAAAGAGTAGCTTCCTGTAGCTATTCTCAGAAATACTTCACATAGGGTAATAGATGAAATGCGATAATTCCTTTTTATAGTAACCATTTCAACAAACAAATGCAAATGAAGGAGGATCTCCCTGTAGCTTCCGTCAGAAATACTTCACATCAGGTAATGAACGAAATGTAATGATTGTGTTTGTGTATTAATCATTCCAAAAAACAGATGCAAGTGAGGGAGGAGCTTTCTGCAACTTCTCCCTGAAATACATCACAAACAGTAATAAATGAAATGCAATGAATCTGGTTTTGTAGTAAGAATTCCAACAAACAGATGCAAGTGAGGGAGAAGCTTTCTGCAGCTTCTTTCTGAAATACATCACATTAGGTAATAGACGAAATGCGATGATTCTGGCATTGTAGTAACCATACCTACAAACAAACGCAAAGGAGTGAGGAGTTTTCTGTAGCTTCCCTGAGAAATACTTCACATCAAGTAATGGACGAAATGTGATGATTGTGTGTGTGTATTAATCATTCCAACAAACAGATGCAAGCGAGCTAAGAGCTTTCTTTAGCTTTAATTTGAAATACGTCACATAGGGTAATAGATGAAATGCAATGATTCTGGTTTTGAGTTAAACATACCAACAATCAAACGCAAATGGGGGAGGAGCTTTCTGTAGCTTCCCTCAGAAATATTTCACATCAGGTAATGGATGAAATGTTATGATTGTGTCTGTATACTAATCATAACAACAAACAGCTGCAAGTGAGGGATGAGGATTCTGCAGCTCCTCTCTAAAATACATCACATAGGGTAATGGACGAAATGCTTTGAATCTGGGTTTGTAGTAACCATAAAACAAACAAACACAAATGAGGGGGGAGCTTTCTGTAGCTTCCCTCATAATTAATACACATCATGTAATAAATGATATGTAATGATTTTGGCTGTGTGCTAATCATTCCAACAAACAGATGCAAATGAGGAGTGTGTTATCTGCAGCTTTTCTCTGAAATACATCACATGGGGTAATAGATGAAATGCAATGACTCTGGCTTTGTAGTAACCATACCAAAAACAAACGCAAATGAATGAGTAGCTTTCTGTAGCCATTCTCAGAAATACTTCACATAGGGTAATAGATGAAATGCGATAATTCTTTCTTTATAGTAAACATTTCAATAAACAAACGCAAATGAGGGAGGATCTTTCTGTAGCTTCCGTCAGAAATACTTCACATCAGGTAATGGATGAAATGTAATGATTGTGTCTCTGTATTAATCATTCCAAAAAACAGATGCAAGTGAGGGAGGAGGTTTCTGCAGCTTCTTTCTGAAATACATCACATTAGGTAATAGATGAAATGCGATGATTCTGACATTGTAGTAACCATACCAACAAAGAAACGCAAATGAGGGTTGTGCTTCCTGTAGTTTTCCTGAGAAATATTTCACATCAGGTAATTAATGAAATGCAATGTTTGTGTCTGTGTACTAATCATACCATAAACAGAAGCAAGTGAGGGAGGAGATTTCTGCAGCTTTTCTCTTAAATACATCACAAAGGGTAATAAATGAAATGCGATGATTCTGGCTTTGTAGTAACCATACCAACCAACAAACGCAACTGAGGAAGGATTTTATTGTAACTTCACTCAGAAATACTTCACATCAGGTAATGGATGAAATGTAATGATTGTGTCTGTGTACTGATCAGAACAACAAAAACAAATGCAATGAGCGAAGAGCTTTCTGCAGCTTCCCTCAGAAATACTTCACATCAGGTAATGGACAAAACGTGATGATTGTGTCTGTGTATTAATCATTCCAACAAACAGATGCAAGTGAGGAAGGACCTTTCTGCAGCTTCTTTCTGAAATACATCACATTAGGTAATGGATGAAATGCTATGATTCTGGCATTGTAGTAACCATACCTACAAACAATCGCAAAGGAGTGAGGAGCTATCTGTAGCTTTCCTGAGAAATACTTCACATCAGGTAATGGTCGAAATGTGATGTTAGTGTCTGTGTATTAATCATTCCAACAAACAGGTGCAAGTGCGGGAGGAGCTTTCTGCATGGTCTCTCTGAATTACATTACATAGGGTAATTGATGAAATGCAGTGATTCTGGCTGCGTAGTAACCATTCCAACAAAGAAACGCAAATGAGGGAGGAGCTTTCTGTAGCTTCCCTCAGAAATACTTCACTTAAGGTAATGGATGAAATGTAATGATTTTGTCTTAGTACTAATCATACCAACATACAGAGCAAGTGAGGGAGGAGCTTTCTGCTGCTCCTCTCTGGAATACCTCACATAGGGTAATATGTAAAATGTGATGATTCTGGCTTTGTAGTAGCCTAGCAACAAACAAATGCAAATGACGGAGGAGCTCTCTGTATCTATACTCAGAAATACTTCACATAGGGTAATAGATGAAATGCGATGATTCTGGCTTCGTAGTAACCATATCAACAAACAATTGCGAATTAGGGAGGAGCTTTCTGTAGCATCCCTCAGAAATACTTCACACCATGTAATGAATGAAATGTAATGTTTGTGTCTGTGTACTAATCATACAACAAAATGATGCAAGTGAAGGAGGAGCTTACTGCAACTTCTCTCTAAAATACATCACATAGAGTAATAAATGAAATGCGGTGATTCTGGTTTTGTAGTAAGAATACCATAAACATATGCAAGTGAGGGAGGAGCTTTCTGCAGCTTCTCTCTGAAATACATCACATTGGGTAATGGATGAAATGCAATGATTCTGGCTTTGTAGTAACAATACAAACAAACAAACGCAAATGACGCTTGAGCTTTCTGTAGCTCTTTTCAGAAATACTTCACACATGGCAAAAGATGAAATGCGATGATTCTGGCTTTGTGTTAACCATACCAACAACAAAACGCAAATGAGCGAAGAGCTCTCGCTAGCCCCCCTCAGAAATACTTAACATCAGGTGATGGATGAAATGCAGTGATTGTGTATGTGTACTAATCATACCATAAACAGATGCAAGTGAGGGAAAAGCTTTCTGCAGGTTTTTTTTTCTGAAATACATCACATAGGGTAATAGATGAATTGCGAAGATTCTACATTTGTAATAATCATACGAAGAAACAAATGCAAATGAGGGATGAGTTTTCTATAGCTATTCTCTGAAATATTTGACATAGGGTAATAGATGAAATGTGATGATTCTAACTTTGTAGTGATCATACAAACAAAGAAATGAATATTAGGGAGAAGCTTTCAGAAGCAGCCTTCAGTAATATTTCACATCATGTAATAAATGAAATGTAATGATTGTGTCTGTGTACTAATCATACCAACAAACAAACACAAATGAGGGAGGTGCTTTCTGTAGTAATCATTCCAACGAACTGATGCAAGTGAGAAAGGAGCTTTCTGCAGCTTTCCTCCGAAATACATGTGTCTGTGTACTAATCATACAAAAACAGATGCAGGCGAGGGAGGAGATTATTGCAGCTTCTCTCTGAATTACATCTATTGCAGCTTCTCTCTGAAATACATCACATAGGGTAACAAATGAAATGGGATGAATCTGGCTTCGTAGTAACCATACCAACAAACAAATGCAAATTAGGGAAGAGCTTTATGAAGCATATCTGAGAAATACTTCACATCATCTTGTAAATGAAATTTAATGCTTGTGTCTGTGCACTAATAATACCAACAAACAGATTCAAGTGAGATAAGAGCTTTCTGCAAACTTCACTCTGAAATACATCACATAGAGTAATAAATGAAATGTGATGATTCTGGTTTTGTAGTAAGAATACCAACAAACAGATGCAAATGAGGGAGGAGCTTTCTGCAGCTTCTCTCTGAAATACATCACATAGGTTAACAGATAAAGAGCGATGATTCTGGTTTTGTAGTAACCATACCAACAAACAAACGCAAGTGACACTTGAGCCTTCTGTATCTTTTCTCAGAAATACATCACAAAGGGTAATAGATGAAATGCGATGATCCTGGATTTGTAGTAATAATACCAACAAACAAACACAACTGAGGTAGGAGCTTCCTGTAGCCCCCCTCAGAAATACTTCACATCAGGTAATGGATGAAATGCAGTGATTGTGTCTGTGTACTAATAATAACAACAAACAGATGTAAGTGAGGGAAGAGCTTTCTGAAGCTTCCCTCAGAAATACTTCACATCCGGTAATGGATTAAATGTACTGTTTGTGTTTGTGTACTAATCATACCATAAACAGATGCAAGTGAGGGAAGAGCTTTCTGCAGCTTTTCCATGAAATACATTACATAGGGTAATAGATGAAATGCAATGATTCTGGTTTGGTGGTAACCATACCAACAAACAAATGCAAATGTGGGAGGAGCTTTCTGTAGCTCTCCTCAGAAATACTTCACATAGGGTAATAGATGAAATGCGATGATTCTGGCTTTGTAGTAACCATACCAACAAACAAAGTCCATAAAAGAAATGTAATGATTTTGTCTCTGTACTAATCATACCAACAATGGGATTCAATTGAGGGATTAGCTTTCTGCAGCTTCCCTCAGAAATAATTCACATCAGGTAAAGGATGAAATGTAATGATTGTGTCTGTGTACTAATCATACCAACAATCAGATGAAAGTGATGGAGGAGCTTTCTGCACCTTCTCTCAGAAATACATCACGTAGGGTAGTGTACTAATCATACCAACGATCAGATGAAAGTGAGGGAGGAGCATTCTGCACTTTCTCTCTGAAATACATCACATAGGGTTATAGATGAAATGCGATGATTCTGGCTTTGTAGTAACCATACCAAGAAACAAACGCAAATGAGGGAGGACCTTTCTGTAGCTCTTCTCAGAAATATTTCACATAGGGTGATAGATGAAATTCCATGATTCAGGGTTTGTAGGAACCATACCAACAAACAAACGAAATGAGGGAGGAGCTTTATGTAGCTTCCCTCAGAAATATGTCACATCAGGTAATGGATGAAATGTAATGATTGTAGTAACCATACACAGGGTAATGAATGAAATGCAATGATTTTGGCTTTGTAGTAACCATTCCAACAAACAAACTCCATAAAAGAAATGTAATGATTGTGTCTGTGTACTAATCATACCAACAAAGTGATGCCATTGAGGGAGGAGCTTTCTGCAGGTTTCCTCAGAAATACTTCACATCAGGTAATGGATGAAATGTAATGATTGCGTCTGTGTACTAATTATACCACATAGTGTATGCTGCCTTGGTGTGTGCCTCGCCCTTGCCTTCGGCTGTAATTGGCACAGTGCCCGAAGGACTCAGTCCCTCCGGATTTCTTGCGCCACCACTTTTATTCCATCTTAGCCACGTATCACGGCTCTGGCATTGTCTACAGTGTCGGTTCGATGGTTGCTGGTCGTGTCGGTTATGCCCTAACTCTAGGGGACCATTGTGAACATCTTTCATTTCCGGCTGGCTGCAGCTTTTACACTGCTGACGTGGTCATCATCTTTCGAGCTCTAGAGTATCTCCGCTCCTGCTCAGGTGAGTCCTTCATTATCTGTGGCGATTACCTGAGTGGTTTACCAGCTCTCGACAAGTGTTTATCTCATTCTCGTCTGGTGATGGCTATCCAGTTGTCCCTGCATAATCTTGCCCGTTGCGGCGGATCTGTTGTCTTTGTTTGGAACCCAGGCTATGTTGGGATAGCTTGCAATGAAACTGTTGACTGCCTGGCGAAAGAGGCCACCAGTAAAGCATCTCTGGAGATTAGCCTCCCGGAGATTGATTTGCGGGCACTATTACGCCAAAAGGTTTTAGATTTATGGGACAGTGATTGGCGCAACCTGCCCATGCCAAACAAACTCCGTCATAACAAGGAGACGATGACTGTGTGGTGGTCATCCATGCGAGCCACCGCAGGGACTCAGTCATCCTTTGCTGTCTCCGCATTGGCCACACCTGACTGATGCCCAGTTATTTCCTGTGTCATGAGGATCCACCTCTTTGTCGTTGTGGGGTGTCCTTGACAGTGGTCCATATTCTGTTGGAGTGCGCCCTTTTAACTGTGCTCAGGCAGACTTTTGTGATGGCTGAAATGCTCTCTGCACTTTTAACTGATGACTGTTCCATAGCGGACTTAGTTTTGCATTTTATTAGGGGCAGGGGGATTTTATCGCTTAATGTAAATGTGTGTGTTTTTGTGTGTGCTTTGTGTTGATTCTGGCCTTTGGGCTACGATTTTAGTCTGCTTTTTTTAATGTGTTTCTCAGTGGTTGGCTTTTCCTTTTCTGTTTCTATGGTCGGCAACCCACCGTCACTCTCCGTGTGATTTTAGTTCGTCTTGTCTGATCTTTGTCTCAGTTTCTCTCGTTCTGTGTCATCTGTCCTCTCGTTTGTTGATTGTTCTTATTCTCTGTGGGTGTTTTTAGTATTAGAAAAAGGGACCAATGACCGTAGCAGCCTGGTCTCTTTAACCCCCCAAAAACCAACCAATCCTAAGATGTCTACCTCAGTCGGAGATGAAATGTCAGAAATAATTTTATTCATCGACTGTGCCGTCCTCCCACAAGCCAGTCCAGAAGTTTTGACTAATGTGAACAGTCGCAGTGAAAGCCTATGTTGTGTAAATGTGTGCTTGTCTCCTGAAGTTTACCTTGTGAAAGGAGGAGTAGGAGGTCATTTAATGCGCGTGGTGTGAGTAGCTTCGCAGTATTTTCTATCCTTCACGTATCATGTGTTTTCATTCTTGATAAAACACTGAATATTAGTCATCGACAAAGTTTTTTGTTGTAGCTCGTGTATTTAGAGGAAACAGCACTAACCTGGCGTACATGTTTCCTTGGGATTGAACTAGAATGTAGTGACTTTCAGCCACAGTCTCCAACTGTTGTCACTATTTAACTTAAATTATTATCGGACCTGTCTGAGGAAATGTGTGTCAAGTAATGTACTTCAAAAGGCCTTTCTGCTGTGCTCTAATTCCTCATGTTCATATACAGGACTGAAGCAGTTGAGAGTTGAGAAGCGTTGTGGGTTTGGGAAAGAATAAGATCTTTAGTCGACGTGAAAACACAGACAATGCTATTGTGGTAAACTGCAGTATTAAAAATTCTGTAACTTTACAAAAGGTCTAAAAGAGTCAGTAGAATCAGGTGTGACTGGTAAACCATTCTTTTTCAGGTGGTATACATTTTGTTATTTTTCATTTATAAATGTATATCTATCTGCTCCAGGAGATACATTTTCCTGCCACTGGAATGAATATGCAGGTTTTTCTGCATATCATTAACAATGTGTTTGTTGTAGAACATGTCTTCCACAGTGGCCGACATTGAAAAATGATTTGAGTGAAAGCCATTTCCTTCTGTAAATGAGTGTCCTATGTCTGTGTGGTAAGGCAGGGCAACCTGGCCATTGTATTTTATATTCTGTACCATTGCAAGTTGAAATCAAACTTCACACACACACACACACACACACACACACACACACACACACACACACACACACACACTAACTACGTAGATCTTCTTTAGTTACATCTGAGCTTCCAGTGAACATAATTCATATTTATGCATTATATTTAGCACATGGGGAACATGTGCAAACTCAGTTGATGAGAAATAAAGGATATAATGTAAGTAACTAATTCATTTTTCACCTAATTAAATCTCTCCTCATTTTCATTCAGAAAGCCTTAATCTATGTCACAGTGAAAGCCACGTGCAGACAGTGGCCAATAGCCGCTCTCTCCGGTTTCGTAATAGGGACCCGCTCTGCCCTAGTCCAGCCAGTCTGGTACTCGCTCTGGGTTTTGTTTCTATCTCGGTGGTAGTGCATTCTGGTCGTTGCTCGTTGTTGACAATAGCCTGGCTCTGGTTCCGAGTGGATTTACGTTTGGTGTTTGGTGTCCACAAGCATCTGTTGTTTATCTCTTCCTCCTTGTGTCGCCTATAGTCGGTAGTGGTTGGTTGTTGTCAGGTGTTGTTGGTCTGTCGTCCGACTTGTCCTGTGTTTACCTTGTGGTGCGTGCTCCACCGCTGGCGTCTTCCCTGCCTGGCGGCTGCGATCCGCAGCCCCAGCCATTCCTGCTGATGGTTGTGGTTACCACAATTTACTTCGCTCCTACCACATTGTCGTCAGTAATTGCAGTAGTCATTTTCAACATCTTCTCAACCATCTTTGAAACATTTGTACCACTTGTAAAGTCTTGTACTCGTAGTAGAGTCGCCAAAAGCCACACTCGATGTTTAGAATGCGATACTGCACTTTGCTCCATTTTTAAACAAAATTTAATGGAGAATCTTCGATCCATCTTTTTCGAAAGTAAAAATTCTCTGAGCACTCAAAAACAAAGACCTTCTTTTCCACTGTCAACAATGAACTAAATACTGAAAATAGATGTAAATATATGTACGGTACATCAGGAACACGTGTACTAACAAGAAAACAACAAAAATGTATACAGCCAACAGAATTAAATTCCTGTAACTTTTTGATCACACCTCATATGCAGTGTCTGGAAAAAGGAAATAAAGCACCCATAACAGTGTAACTTTGTACAAGTACAAACTATTAGCGGGCATGTACACAATTAGAGCAGCGATTCTCAGCGAAAGTAGAAAGGCCACTAGTGTTGATGGTGGAGGGTATACAAGAGGTGTGAGCACCATCGGGTAGACTACTGATGAGAGGTGTCACATTGTGTTCAGTGTTGAATCACGGTTCTGCACTATCCCCGATGACCACTGTCAGCACGTGTGGCGGCAGCTTGGGGGACATTCCATTCTTCCAGTGTTTTGGAAAGGCACAGTATGGCCAGCAAATGGTTATGATTGTAGGTTGCAGTTGATAGTGATTGAGGGAACTGTGACGGAACAACAATCTTTCAGATGTCGATAATCCTCGTGTTACATCTTGTATGACAGTATCGTGATGTTATTTCCAACACAACAGTGCTCATCCACATAGTGGCATGTGTATGTATCAATTGTATGCATGGTATTAGCTGCTCCCATAGTCAGCAAAATCCTTAGATATGTTCCCTGCAGAGCATATGTGGCACGAGCTTGGACATAAACTCTGCCCCAGTGTCAGTATCCAGAATATTGTGGACCATTACAACAGTTTGAGGCCAGCTTGCCTGAGGAAGGAATCTAGTGGCCTTACGACACCCTCCCAAACAAACAAGTGTATGCAAGAAGGGCAATTGGGTGCATGTCATATTGATAAGTGAGCTCATACTGCCAAGTTCTTTGTAAATCTGACTCAATTTTGTAATCACTAAAGTAACATCACATACCGACTGAACCCATGGCATTTCTTTTCTTTCTGTGAATTTCAATTTCTTAGCTGGGCAGTGTTTGTGAACATCTTGGGCTGAAAGAAAATTAGCATGATATAGAGACGTGAAACTATTAGAGACGTAATTAAATGTAAAAGTGTCACTAAAAACATATTTAAAGTGAAAAGCCTGAAAAGACACCAAGTTGTGTGTCCAGAAAAACTGTATCACAATGGGTTAACAGTGAGCAGCAACTGCAACCAAATGGGAAAATTATCTTCTTCCGGCCCAGGATGTTGTAGCAGATTTTCTGCAACTTCACATTCCTAATGCTTCTGTATATTTTTTCCTGTTTCTACAAAGTCCATTCCTGGCAACTATAATTAAAATGATCCAAGTCACTGTCCTTCTTTGTATACTAAGGTGTCTGTCTGTAAATAATTTACTCTTATTTCTGGAGGCTTGGGCATTCCAATTCTTCTCCTAATATCCACTAGCTTTTGCCCTCAACTATGTTGGCACGGATCTTGAACCTGCATGAATTTTGAGTAGCCCTGAAGCTTATTATCCATGGGAAAAATGGATATAAAGAACTGAAAGTGAAGTTGTCAAAACGATGCAATGGTAAAGAATTGATATGTTTGTAAGCACAGATACAGATATTTGAAGTATGAAATAGCAAAATGCCTGGATAGGGGAACAAGCTGGTGGCGTATTTAATGAAAATACAAAAAATTAAAGAATCTGTAGTTACAAATAAGTCAGTTCTTTACTGTTGCACCCTTTTGACAGTGTCACCTTCAGTCTTTTATATCTGTTTTTCTTGCTAATAAGCTTCAGGATATTTATGAACATTCATGTCAATGAAGTCGTTTGCTTAATAAGCTTATCAGTGACAATAGTTTCAGTAATTTGTGAATGAATTCAAGAATGTCTGTGGGTAATGGAATTGAACTGTTAACATTAGTAATATTTTGGAAAGTTTCATCATCATAACACTATTTACTACTTTTTACTGATTTTTCTCATTTCTGGTCCCGGTTTGTTTTGTTTAGTTTTATAAAACTTCCACTGTCCCGATGTTTTTTTCTTCCAGTATGATGAAATGATGCTTATATGAAACTGAGTTGATCCACATAAAGCACTTGCAGTCCCTTGCAGGCCTGCATACAATAAAAAGTATTTAATATTGCATTTTTTGTAATCAGTTCAGCATGCATCTCTGTATACATAACCTGTCAGTAGCTGCCCACAGAGTTATTTTCAATTTTCCTGTAATTAAATAACATAAAACATGATAAATAGATGTAAAAACTTTTTATAATATGGAAAAATGCCTGTACACCATTATTATTTGCTGTATGTAGATAGTCACAGGATATGTGATGCATTCCCTTATGGATCTGAGTTACTGGGTACACATTTGTTTCCATACTATTCGGGCCCACATAGTTAAATGTACAGTTCAGTTTATCACGTTTTATAGATAATTTCACTTCAAAATTTCTCTGAGGGTTGAAATGCTTTTATAAATATGTAATGTTGGATCATTGGCTGTTGTCAGCTTAGCATATAATTTTAATGGTCTTTTATCCATTCTGGATCTTTCTGAACTCAACAGCTGTGAACAAATGTTGATTAAGAATGCAACCAACCATGAGTACTTCTAAAAGTATTTATTTAAATGCCATTACCAGTCTCAAGCTATTATGTCTGTCTACAGGTTTTTATTTTATTTACTTACTTTGTTTTAAGTAATTGCAACAATGTGCTAATATACATGTATTTGATAAAATATAAAATGAAATACTTATATACCCTCGATTTGTTTTATCGGTATCATTTAGGCTTTCTTTGGTCCTTAAGCATTTTCAGCATGACACACGAAGAGTTAAGAATTATAGACAATGCACTTATTCTAAACAATCCACTGTGGTGTGCACACACTTCACAGTATTTTTCATCAGTTGCAGCCTTTGACAAGTACTTCACATGTAATGATTTTGCTTACAGTGAAAAGTCTATCCACTGACCAACGATATCACTCATTTCTCAACAAGGAAACATCTCATCTACTGTATGTTAAGTAAAGAATGTGTGGACGATACAAATCTAAATAACAGAAAAATGCTTTGTCCAGAAAAGTGCACTTCTTACAAGTGAGGAACTCTAATTGTAGCATGTCATAGGAGAAATTAACAAGAAGATTTATCAGGCTACTCTCGAGAAGCAATGGCATGTGTTTTGATTTTGGTCCCTGACAATATTCTTCAATGGATGTTAAGTTGGGCAGCTGGTGGAATAAGCATACCCTTGTTCAGAGTCCTAACACAGACCAATCATGTTTAATTTGTGTGAAAAGTGCAATGAACATTTTCAGGATTGTTTGTTAGCCAGCTGTAGTTGCTCATTTAGAATTTGCTGAGATGAATTGAAGGTGTGAATGCATATTTCTAGTTATTTTAAGATACCCATTTTCCTCCATAAGTTAGTTGTATATTTTGTTTGTAGATTATCTTTAGTGTTTGAAATGCTGTATCTATATTGAGCCATGTGAGTGGCAGTTGCAGATGTACTTAAATGTTTTCAGTCTAAAAGCATCCTTGTACTTATGATATCTTGAAGTTGCTGCCAGTCAGGCCAAGATAAAATCTGATGCAATTGTCACAATCAGTACTGTGTACTCCTCAGTTTTTAGAGACCCAGCCCAATGGTTTTGGTTTTATGTACTATGTTATGTTGCCGCATTTAGTGTGCATCTATGGGCTTAAAGTCGAAATTGTGCAGAAAATATTAGTAAGTTACTTTATTCAACCATAGAATGTTTATGAAATATTACATATGTCATGTTAATTGAAAGAGGAAACAGTGTTTTAATTAACTAATCCATACATACATCAATAACATCTTTTACAGTTGTAGATGATGATGATCTGCTGTTAATTTTGAAGTGTTTTGTACAATTTTTTATACACATTGCCAAACAAGTTTACAATTTATGTAAAAAAAAAGTACAGTTTGTGTCACATAACTACACACTGGGTGAGCGAATATTTGTAGTTTGGGCACTGCCTTTCAGCTGTTTTAAGTACCTTGACAATACTTTTAGCATCCCCTTGTATTCTTTGTGTTGTCTCTTGAGCCCATTTGAAAAAGCAGAGTCATCAGCTCACCACAAAGTTAAGATGACAAAATTGGATGAAGGATGGAAATTATCCATCACAGACACTGGGTGCAGAATTTCACATTATTTCTAGTTAAATAATAATAATTTTTTCAATGCCTGCTTGATGTTATATAAATAATCATGGACTTTTTAGTATTAACTATTTGAGAGGTATGCTTCATTTTTTTTAATATTAGGGTTTTAATGCATTCAAAAAAATTATGGTGCAGTTTTATTCCTTTGTAGAAAATACTGGCTGTTGTTTTGTTTATCTTGAAACATGAGTCGGACAAAACTGATATTTACTCAGATCATGTGAATACAGCTGTTTGTGAGATAACTGCTTTCTTCTGTATAAGCCAAAAATATTGTTATTCAGTCTGATATTATGTAATTGCCCAAAGTATGAGGTTTGCGGTGGGATTATTTGGGACAGAGATGCTACATATAAGTATGTTGTGCAAACAATAATGTAAAATGAATGACACAGAGGATGATGTGAAGTTTGCACTATGTGCATATTTAGACTGCTCAGCTATAACTGAAGTTGTATTTACCAAATGTTGAAAATTGATCTTCTACCTTAAACTTATAATTACCTTTGATGTTTACATTCTGTATGTAGCAAACATCACTATAGAAATCCGCCATTCCGCTGCTTGTAAAAGTTGTAACTGCTTGATAGTAATTTGTCATGTTGACATAATGATTATTCCTTAATCTAGAATGTTTCTAGTTACGTAAGTACTTTTATTCATGTTATATAGTAACCTGTTTATACATTATGTATGTAAATGTTTATTGTTCGCTAGGAAACTTAAGTTTGGGTCAACACAATTCCAAACAGATAGTTATAATTTATGATAATAATTAAAATAGTTTATGCACAATTATCTTAAAATATTCAAAATTAAATGTAAACTTAGTAACATTCAGATTAATGCTTAAAGACATTCTTTCCTTTCTTACTGTACACTGGTTTCTGCATGCATTTTTAAGTGTAAAGATGCCTTGCTGGTACCTGATACTTAATGCTGTAAATGTTAGCTGTGTTAGCTTCAGTTTTGCTTGGTTACTTTATATTTGTATGCATCATATGGGAGAAGTCAAAACAATACTACTTTTGTGTAAAACAAATGAGCTCTGTATTCGCATGTTAACAATACTATCAGAGCTAATGACATTCTGTGATAATCAGAAACGTCATTTCTATGATGTATCTGGATGTAACAGCATAACTGGTGCTACGATGGGGCTGATTTGACGATGGGACTAGTGCTACAATGGGACTGGCGTGGAAATGAAAACATTCTTGAGTGGATGACCATCTCTGGGGTGCAAGAATTTCTCTTGATAGGTGTGCAGCCACCAGGATTACGCTCTGTTCCTAGCTGTACTGGACATTCCATATTTCTTAGACTCCTGGATCAATCTGTACTGCTATCACGCTGTCTACCACACCCTGTTCTTTGTACCTCCCTTTGCAGGTGCAGTGGGTAACATGACACTTGCGAAGAGGCTTCAGTTTCCTTTCCAAGAGAAAATTGGTCCTACACAGACCCATCCTCACTCCACACATGAACAACAGTTCTCAAATTTTATATGGATATGAATCTGTATGTGCATCAAAGCCCTTCTTATGCAACACAAGACATGGGTAGCCGACATACGTTTGCGGCACTGTGAACTGTAACTTGACAGCTTACCACTACCTTATCCAAGACTGCCTCTAAAGTAGTGGCAATAAAGGCTGTGCATATGTGGCATGTACTTCTTTTTGAGAACATCCATCAGGGGTTTCAGAGTATTTAATTCTACAGCATCGAATGTGTCATGAAGTGCTCTTTGACCCAGTTAAGTTATAACATTACATAAATAACCCACAGCACAGTGAACAGTATTAATGGCGATGATAACGACATTGATGACATGAACAACACTTATAATAGTCTATTCACTGGACAGTAAATTTGTAGTTATTTATTTATTGTGTTAGATGAGTTGATTGTTAATCAGTGCATTGATGACTGCATTACCACCTGAAGCAAGACTGCTTAATACAAATTTCTGCTTTATTCAATAAATTTTTCGTGTGCACATATGTTGCTGCAACAATAAAGTAAAATTAAATGATATGATTGAATTGTTCATTTGATGGAATTCTGTATTCATTTGGATGTTAAATACACCAGTGTATCATTTCTTTAATGCCTCATCTGAATCCTTGTCACTATTGCCATTTTTATCTCGAATTTATGTATAGCATTGCCTAACACTTGTTTGTAATTTAGTTTTCAGAGCTATAATTGTAAAAAAAAAGTTCTTTGTGTTTAATATGTTATTTAAGTTTAGTATGATGTTTCACTGTTAGTATGTTCTGAACATTAAAGAATTTTACTAACTATCCTGAAATACATTATTAAAGTTATCCCCTACTGTCACTCGCAGTGTTTTGTAAGTCATTGTAATATGTTGATGCTGATTTACACTTTTATGGCCACTTACTATTATTTTGTTACTGATCTCTTATAAAAGCAAATTCTTGATTTATATACATCATCTATTTTTATATCTTTATTGCCTGTTGCGGAAAGTGGATGTTAACAATGTTGTTGAATTATAGTGTAAGCGGCTATGCCTTCATCCAGAAAGAAATAAAAATATGTTTGACATGTATAGGTATTTTAATTCATCTCCCTAAGGATATCTCACATATAACTTATTTCATCTCTGGCAGTGTTTATTAATTTGATGTGTTAGTCAGGAAGCAACCTCAAGATGTAAAACAAACTCTTGCAACGTTTTTGTCCATAAAATTTGGAATTGGGAAGAAAGATAATGGTGGCAAGTGCTGTTATCAAACACACAACACTGAAATGGTTGTATCTGAGTGGTTATACACTACATTAGAACAGAATTTTCCAATAATCAAAATTTCTTTTGTGACAGCATAATGGGATAATTTTCTCCTATTCCCACATGAGGGTGCACAGATAGCTTGAGCATTTGGGAGCTTCTTCCATACTCAGTTAAGAGAGTTAGCTCTGCCAGTAACACTGTGACAGTTTTTTATATACAGAGGATGACAGTGTGCGGTTCAACAGGCAGGTCCTGTCAATAACAGAGAAGCTGTTAAAAGCTTGATTTCTCCCTAAAACCTTAAGGGGCAAGTAAATCTGAAAAACATATCTAAAAATTTCATAATCTTGTTCTGATTGTGTAGAAACAATTGTTACTCCTAAGTAACACTCGGACGCAATAAATAAGCCCTGTTGTGGTAAATAAATTTACACTCATATTTAGGGTACGTTAATTATCACATTCGTTTAGGGAGTGACTCTTTATCATGTTAAGGCACCATTTTCAAAATTTTAAGTGGTATGTAAAATCTTGTGGCTTTTGCAAACTGAAAAAGAGGAACTTGCAGTTTATTCCATGCCATCGACAGGAAAACTGTGAAGGCCTAATGATGTAAACAGAAAGGTATACTAGGGTTTAACCTCCCATTCTTAATGATGCTTTCACCGTGCTCTCCCAGAAAGTGGGTGGTGACAAGTGCATGGCATACTGTCTCATCTGTTCCAAAACACAAATATTAGGGTATGAGATTGATAACCATTTACCATTCATTGTTCCACAGTGAGAAATATTTATTGGATTTTTCAGATTGGTGCAACAGGTAAATCAAATATACTGGTGCCCGTTGCAATTTATTCCTTCAAAATACCTATAGAAACAACTGTGGGAGCTCTCACACAGAATCTTTGGTTTGTCATCTCTCTGTACTTATGTCTGGTTTAGGCAGCACACGATCCACATCTCCATTCAACAACCTGTAGTAGTATTCATGGAAATCCGTAGGAAACCCACCGTTCCATAGTAACACTCTTGTCTCTCATTTGCTGTGAATAGATCTTTAAATTTGCTGCTGCACTTTGTACTTTCTTGATGCAGTGGACCTGCTGTGCAGTTCCAATACTTCTGGCCATGTAATTTTATTTCTGTTAGCAGATGATTGAGGTCCTTAAGAAAGCACATATCTACTCAGACTCATGATAAAGTAATGTAACCACTCTTAACAAACTCCTCTAATGAGACGAGTGTTCAACGGAAACAATGGTATTGTCAGGAATGCCCCTAGGGAAGTGTTTTCTGTAAACATAATGATTTGGCAGGCAGGGTGGGGAATAATCTGCGGTTGTTTGCAGATGATGCTGTGATACAAGATGATTTAGACAACATTTATGGTTGTGTGTGTGTGTGTGTGTGTGTGTGTGTGTGAGTGAGTGAGTGAGTGAGAGAGAGAGAGAGAGAGAGAGAGAGAGAAGGATGTGTTAACGGTATTTTCAAATGACATGTAAGTTGTACATAGATGCTTTGGGAACTCGTATGGGAATCCCTGGAGAGAAAGCAATATTCTTTTTGAGGAACACTGTATAGAGAAATTTTGAGAACTGGCATCTAAAGCCGAATGCAGAATGATTCTACTGCCAGCAGCATACATTTTGCATATGAATTATAAAGATAAGCTATAAGATACTGGGGCTTACACAGACGCATATAGATATTCATTTCTACCTCACTCTTTATGCGAGTGGAAGAGGAAAGGGAATGACTAGTAGTGGTACAGGGTACATGCACACTACAGCTGCTGGTGGAATATGTATGTAGGTGTGGCCAGGCTCATAACAGGAGCTGTCATTCAATCTTGCTGTGACAGAAAAGTTTCTGGATCATGGTCGCCAGTGTCCATTTTCTCCTCGAGTTCAAAGACACTGCCAAGCCATGACTTCAACCCACAGGTGGACCTCCACAGCAGGGTGGAAGCACAAACACTGCTGTGCCTTGCTGATCTTAATTAGTTAACTCCACTTTTCACAAATCTATACATACACGACAAAGGGCACACACGGTTGGTTGGCCCACACCTACTGATTACTTAAAATATGTTTTTAACAATTACGAATATCGTTCCTCGGCGTGAGAGATAATAAATACATTTCAAGTTCTTGTTAAGTTTGATCACACTTATAACATATCCAGTTATGTGAAATAGTATGTAATTAATTCGTAAGGACATAGTTTATAACCATGTTTTGGTGGAAATAGTTTAACTGTTCTTTACCATAGGGAGTCACATGCTGATTCTGGGCTCTGTACTGCACTACGTTACTTCAAATCTGATTTGTGACAAATATTAAATGGTGTCTCTGTACAGGTTGACTTGTCATTTTCCAGCTAAGTCTCTTTACTTTTGACTATTTTGGAGACTATGTCATTATTGTGACACAACATCACATTGCAGCTTAAGATATTTGTAGCACCAACATTTACAACTCAATTTTAGGACAGACACTGTGTACATATATTATTTTTTAGATGGTATTGTCCCTTCTTTTATACCTCCATACAAAAATAGTATAGGTAATTTCCTCTATGTATCCACCTGACCCCAGGTAACACCATCCCTTCTATGGGTCCGTCTATGTCCCCCTCACTTCCATACATAAAATTGGGTTCACTGAACTTAAAAATTGAAACTATATCTCTTTCTGTGTCAAAAGTGTCTACATAGCATATTTAAGTTTTACTTGATACATGGGTTTCCTACTACTTTCCATTCTGTCACTCTTACTGTGTCTTTCACTGAGTCATACCTTCCCTCTATGTTATATTAACATTTAATAATGTGCTTTCTCTGATACAAACTTAAGATTAACTACAGACTGTTCATTAAGACCTCATTTACTGTTACACATGGAAATGTTGTTATCCAGTTTGTTCTTATCAATAGAGTTGTGCACCACTCATTTTGAAATCATGAAGTAGTACTGAGAATACAGAAGTTTCCTTTAATTTGTTACTTTTCCTCTCAACTACTTTGTCATATACTAGGTATATATGTGATACAGCAGCTTTTCACTTTCCACTGAGAACACAACTATCTTTTTGTTAATCCCAATTGAAAAAAAACATTAAATTATCAAACTCAAAACCTTTATTTATTGTGTGTCAAACACTTTATGCCCAATTATGTAACATATGTATAACTATCAGCTTTTTCATACACTTTGACACGTATAAGGTTCACACACAAGTTAATAGCATTTTCGTTTTGCATGTTGCTGCGGGTTTCTTTATCAATTGCCATTTTAATTTGTAGTTCACTGTTGCTATCTCAGTTTACATTTTGACATTTGGAGATAGTGAGTGGAGCTGTGGACGCTAGAAAGTGGAGTGCCAAATGGAATAATCTGAACATTTTCTTCTTGAGTTCAGTAGAGGGGTGACAGCAGTGAAGGCAGCCAGAAACATCTGCACCATATGTGGGGATAATGCTATTCATCAGAGCACAGCAAGAATATGGTTTTCTCGTTTAAAGGAGGACCATTTTCACATTAGTGACCCACTAAGTTCATAAAAATGCGAAGGCCTTCCTGAATATCATGGAAAGATTAATCCTCAGTGATGCATGCAAATGTATTCAAGATCTGGGTCATTGATGATCATGATGATTCCACCACTGTGCAAATTTTGCATGAAACAGAAAGGTTTCAAAATGAGGTGTATGAGTACCGCATGTCCGAAGTGAAAATCGCAAAAATCAGTTGGTGGCCATATCTATCTCTATTTGCTCATCATCAAGTGGCTCATGAAATACTGAACATTACAATTGTTGTGGGGTTAGGGGTCAAACCCGGGACTCCACATGGCAGACCTGAAGCTGGGACCCACCACACCGTATTTCGTCAGGAGGCCGAGCAAGTTCAAGAATTTTGAGAGACAGTGCAGAGTGATACAGCGGTATTCAGTAACATTGCTTTATTCAGCTAATTTACAGTATTTGATGGTGAAGCGTAGTGTCAGCGTGCTGCCCGCCCGATGTCCTGCAAGTCCAGCCGGCTCAGCAGACTCCTGGTATGCCGATGCCACTGCTGTTGTTATCAAGGCTGCCTGCCAACGGAACTTGGCCGCCGCTCTCCCGGTCACCACCCAGCGATGCGTAGCGCCTTGTGACTTTCTCTGCCCCATTAGGCCTGCTCTGTCTGACCAAGGGATGAAGGTGGATGTACTGGTGACCCGTGGCCCTCAGGCCACCGCTGCTCCCAACTAGTGACCTGACTCAAACCTTCGCGCACCTGGATTCTGTGCTGAAATTTTCCGCTAATGGTGCTTGCCGGATGGCAACACCCACTGCCATCTCTGGCGCTGTCGTAGTGCTGCTCTGCTACCCTCAGGGTATGCCTCGCCCGGACCCAGTATGCATGGTGGGAAGCAAACTTGGCAACTACACTAGAGTGGAACTGAGACCCTCCTGGACCTGCTGCAGACCTCTCTCACTGCCGTTTTTCAGGCAGACCATGCTATCTCCAAGTGGAAGGATGCCATTCTACCCTCCCCTGGCGTTGTGTCCCCCAATGCAGAATATAGCCCGAGCAACAACATAGAAACAAAGTACAAAATTTATACAGAATGCTTATAATATTGCTGCCAGACTGGCCACTATAAGCATAGAGCAGCACAGGTCTGTCCCGACGTTCCACTGACCTGGCAGACCCTGTCAAGCTAAACTTGCCCGTCTATTTATATTGGTTTCTCCCTTGCTTCTGACATAGTGTCAGAGAGAGACAGGAACAATTGTAGGGATAAATTCCTACAGGTCAGCCATTTACAAATATCCTCTCCTGGCTCTGGCCTAGTGCCCCACCTCATATATCCACTAACTAAGAGCAACGCTGCAGTTTCCTACCTTGTTGTTGCTCCACTCAAAACAAATCGTGCATGCAATACCGCTGTCGCAGCTCTGCGACGGCAGGTGCCATGTTTACCTTGCCTGGCCTGCTGCCTGTCGTCCGTTACGGCACTCTGCCAGCGGCCCCAGATTTCATCCCCCAACAGCGCCTTCATTGAATTTCGAAAAAATTTCCCTTTCCCTTGACTAGACTGACACTAGTGCAGCACTATCCTGGTGATGAACAATTGTGTCTGTATTCTAACATAAGGAAAAGAAAGGATTGGTTGGGGCCAAACAAAGGAGCAACATCCCATACAAAAATCTGCATGCTTTCACAAAAGATAATGTTATGCATCTAGTGGGACGACGATGGTGGGTTGTATTATGAATTGCTTCCGCAAGATGTAACGGTGGTTGCTGACATTTTCTGTCAACAGAAAAGATGTCTTGCTTATACAGTCTAAGAACAGCAACCAGGAAGTCCACGTGAAGCAATACTGATCCATGAAAGAGCCTGCCTGCATTCCGTACAGTATTTTTTTGTCAGTCTAGCAAAAGTTGGGTTGGGAAGTCATGTCACACCCACCTTATTCACCTGATCTTGTGCCTCAGATTTGAGCCTTTTCCACTCTCTATCAAATAACTTTCATGGAACTTCCCTTTCGGGTTAAGAAAGTGTTCTGAACATGACTCAATGAATTCTTCACCAGAAAACCATGCCATTTCTATTTCGCAGAATCGAAAATTTCCCCAATGTTTGCTGTCCATCGTAAGCACTGAAGGATGATATATTATTGTACGCTGAAGTCTCTGTTATGTTTATTAAACCTATAGAAAAAGTATAAAAACTAATGCACCAGCTACATACCTGTGTTGGGGCCTAGCGCAATGGTTATCATATAAACATGACGTAGAAGGTTGTTGGATCAAAAAACGACAAATGAAACTTTTTTTCAATTTATAAATCCGATCAAAAGAATGTGATTATTAATTTTATTCAATTAATTCGTTTACACGTAATTTTTGATATTATTGTTTGTTTTATTTACCCTTATTTTTCTTTCTGTCATTCTTTTTTCTCCTGGAATCTGCCTGTGTCACCTATAATGTGGAAATAATTGTTAATGTGTGTGTGTCCGTCTCAAGTTGCTTCGTAGAGGTTAGCTTTAACCACCATAAACAAAGCAAGTGCGATTTTTAAATCTGCACAGATTGTTGATTGCTATTCTCTTTGATGCATTTCACATCATGGGGTTGTGGTTAGCTTAGGACACATATTTGAATTCAGGGCTTTGTCTGCCATGGTTGTCATTTCTCACTTAGAATCAGCTGTCCATAGACCATCTCACATTTCCAACGTACCTGGAAGTGGCTGCCTCCGACATTACTCTGCATTAATTATTGCATAGTAATGAAGTAAAACAAATTAATATTTCCACTTTGACAGTTCTCTGCAATTTATTGCATAATTTGGTAAACCATAGTGTTTTTTCTGACATGCTCTGGTGGTTTCCGGTGATTAAGGGTGTCAGTGTGGTACTGGTGTGCAAGACTCACACTCCCTCTTGGCTATCAAACTTACTTGGAGTTGCTTCGCCGATCATCTTTTCAGGATAGCCAGCTGTGATGTCCTGCACGACTTCTTCTCTGAATATAGGATGCTACATGGAGGAAATTTTTTATACTTTAAAATATTCTTGAGTGTACGGAGTTATTATAAAACTCAATCTCACTGTATTTTCATCACACACAACAGTTTCTGACAGACCGGAAGGTTTCAAGCTTACAAAAAATGTTTTAGTTGTATGAAAACTATCACATTAATTTTTCCATAAATACAGTCTACAAATCTCACAAAGTTTAACAAGACAACTGTCTAGACCTTACTTATTGATTCTTTCTCTTACATTCGTAATTGTCCCTTCTCTTCTTTCAACAACATTCAAATGTTCACACAGTATGTTTCATGTCGCATGGAGTACGGCGCGTTTATTCCTTGAGCTGGATGTGTAACTATAGGCGACTACATGCCCACGCCGATCATCCGTCCCATACACGTCCGTCCTGCACACACACATAACTGTGGTGCAGTAGACACAGTTCTACTCATCTCTAAAATAACGCGTGTTCAAGACGGTGGAAATACGAGGGTCTCTAGAATTTACTCCGAAATTCCTTAGGCATTACAATGCCTTCCAGAATGCTGGAAGTTAGAAAAGTATAATTATTAAAATGTCATTATTTCAACACCCCCCCCCCCAATCAATTTAATAATTTCCTAAATTGCTCATAAAATTCACTATCCCCAGCTTTTAACACAGTCCATTGAAACGTGCACTCTTAGCTACTTTTGGTAAAATATGGGCCATTTGTTCCTCGGAGCTAATGTATTGAACATTCAGATGGCCTTTGTTGTATAGCTCTTGTGTAGAACGGATTTCACATCCACATGCTTCAGTCATCTATGTTCCCACTTCCGTAATTGACAGATTCTTCAAGAAGATGCTTAAGCCATGGGGTGTCTGTCATAGCTGTCGCCGAAGCTGGATATTCTGCTTCTATTTCCTAGTGAAACTCATCTGTCTCCTTGTCACCAGAAACAGTATTTTCAAACAAAAAACTATAAGAAAGTGAAGAAGACAGAAGATCTACAACATAACACAGTCAGAATCAACATAGCAGTAATAGCATTTAAAATTTCCTTTTTGTAACACCGGCCAACATCAAGTGTTCCTTTAATATATTAAAGAATTCATTTCAAAAATTTCTACTCTAATTCTGTTGGTTTATTTTGCTGTCTACTAAAATAGTTAAGTGATGCACTTCGTCTGGTCATAGCTGTCATTATATACATTGAAAAACACAGTAATTGTCCATCTGGTTTAAATTCATCCATTTGACCACACGCATCTCCACTGGATTTGACTTCCATCGATGTTCTCAGTGCTTACAGTCTTCCATGTTGAATCTTTTCAATAAGTATTCAAGATGAACATAGTGACAAAGAAACATTTTGCCACTGTTGCTCTGCATATTTATTCTGAGGAATGATTTTGGTTCTCCAAGTTCTCACATTCGACATTTTAACTAGTTCTTAATGTAGGTGACTTTTTTTTTTACTATTACATCCAGCTGGAATATTATCTACTTATGGAAGCAAATTGAGTATAATGATCATCAATGATTTCAACATAGAGACATCTGCCAATTTTGGGTTGTCGAAACATGATTTCCTTCTAAAACTGTCAAAAGTTTTTTTTTAGTTTGCATACAAGACTTTTCTTAACCTTTACACCAGGTCTCAATGCAGGGATCAATTTTGTACATCTGTTTGTTCCATAAATGAATTATGTTCCTTCACCACACTAAGGAGCATTCTTAGTGTTGTGAATTGAGCAAGTGGAGTATAGTCATATCTCTTTCAATATTTCCAGACATGTCTATTTTTACTTTGAACATCCTCTTACTGTCAGTGATACTTTTATTTGCTGTAAGTGGTGCATAAGTCAAAGTTCCATTAGATGACTGAGAGCCCAGTTTTTCCTTGATTGCTTTTTTTCCATTCTTCTTCTACTTCTTCTTCATGATGCCTAACCTGAACGTCTTCAGACTTCTGAGGTAAGTTTTCCCACGAATATTTTTGCATTCAAGGGAAACACTGCATAATCCTTGAAAAACATAATTTTCTTGTTATTCTATTGCTTTTCCGCAAAAGTTTCTGCTGGCTTCCACTTCTTCTGACATTGTGGGCCTTGAGTTCCCTTCAACAGTTTACACAAAATCAAGGACTTCAAAACAGAACTAACTTTGAGGAAACTGAAGAATGTTCTCAATTACATTGTTCACTTGAATGGTCTTCTTCAAGATCCAATCATCATTGCTTTCACCTACAAATAGAACCTTATCTTTTTCAAAAATTACATCTCTCCCAAATACAACTTTGTGTTGCTTGGCGCACGATATTCTGTGGCTAATTAGACAGTTTCCAGTCACGAAACATTTTAATGCGCTAGTTCCTTTTCAATACTTTCCTTGGAATGTGCCACTATGCAACACACCCAAAGTCATATTTGTTAAATTTGGCTTTCTTCCATCCGATAGCATTTCTAGAATTTCTGCATCTAAAACTGAAGTATAACTACGGTTAATGATAAAAGTATCTGCCAGTAACTTTTGACTAAAATTGCTTTCAAACTTCGCGTCCAAGAATTGTGCAATGAGCCTTTTCAATGACAGTATGATTTAGTCGCTCTGCCACTAAATTTCGTAAATGACTTTGCAAATATACTCATGACCGTTGTCACTTTTAAATCTCCTGATTTTCAGCAAATACATACTTTGGAAATACGAAGCAAGAATTGTTACCAATATTGTATCAACCACTGTGCCATACAGTTCAGTGAGCTGACACATGGGTATTATATACTGTAGGACTGAAAGTTTCGGAGTGTTTTTCTCGTGAGTGGCTAGCCATCTGGCCGTATGGCTGGGGCATTGTAACTCTATGGGGTAGTGCTGCCAACACATGCCATCCCACTCTTAACATCATTTCCCAACCCTCGCACTCCCCTTGTTAGTGTGTGTATATACACAATTGAATCATTTCTGTGAGCTGCAGCTATAGCTATCACCCTTTTGAATTGAACCTGCTGAATTTTTAAAAACAAGCATCATCCAGCCATTTATAATTTATGCACTGACAATTAATTATTTAGTGAACCTGACACTAGAAGAGCACCTTTTAGTTTTAATTTGAAATTCCAGTCCACAAACTATGCTTTCAACATAAATTTCTCCAACCTTTATTCTTATTTGATTCACCAGTTTGTTCACATCCATCAAAGAACAGATTAATTAACTAAATATCCTGTTACCCTCAAATCTAGAAACCAATCCACTTTGCCACCTGGAAAACTTCCAGTAACAGCTGAGAAAGAAAAATTATTTTCATTTCTGTTTATTTTTTGGAGAGATTTAGCTAAATTTGCAGAACTATACCTCTATGCTTTTGTGGCAATCTAACATTGTATTTTTCCCCAATAATGGCATTGTTTCCCACATCTGTAACACATATATTGGGTTGTTACATAAGTTTGTTGCATTTTTCTGTACGTTTGACAAACACAACAGATACACATACACACCCTACTCATCCATAATATATTCTCCATCACTATTTACAACAGTCTATCAATGCTGAAATAACTTTTTGATTCCATGACTGTAGACATCGAGTGGTTTTGAGGTGAAGAACTCGTCGAGCCATGGTAGGAGCACCTTTTGCATCCGGCAAAGCTTAGCTTGAAGTTTGTTCGATATAGAGCAGGAAAAACTGAGGGTGCAAGATCAGTTGAATAAGGTGAGTGTAGAATGACCTCCCAATCCAATTCCAGTATAAAGTTTTTGGTCAGTCTAGCAGAATGGGCGTGGGCGTTATCGTGGAGTAGCATCACTTTTCGCAGTCTGCCTGGTCGTTGTCCTCGAATTGCGTCCACAAGATGTCTCAGTTACTGACAATAAATATCATCAGTGATGGTTACATCTCAGGGAAGCAATCTGTACTACACCACACCATCAGTGTTCAACTGGATGCATAATATTATGGATGCATGCAGGCTTTTATATGGGGAGTTGCTGCTTTGTATGGGGGCAACCATTCTTTTCTTTTCCTTATGATCTTAGGATAAAGACACCATTTCTTGTCACCTATAAGGCTATAACAATACAAGTTAGGAATGGTCAACGTTGCTTTCAAGCAAACTGATCACGAACAATGAGAAAAGCACATACATCCACCTGCTGATTTATGTGTTTTCAGCTTAGAGCATGTGGTACCTTTTTGCAACCTTCTCCATTGCATGCAAATGTCGCACGATGGTAGAATGATCACAGTTAATAACATTTGCCAGTTCTCGAGTTTCCTGACATTGATTATTGTGGGTTAATGTGTTTAAACAATCTTTATGAAACTTTGACTGTCTTCCTGAATGTGCTGAATCACTAATGTCAAAATGATCCTTCTTAAAACAAGAAAACTGCATTCTTGCCATGATCTGTCTCATGGAATTATCCCCCTCCCACATGTGGCGTGAATGTTTCTGACTGCCTCCGTAGCTGTCATTCCTATTGAACTGTAATAGAAGAATACATAAGAAATGTTTAGATTTCTCCACTAGGCACTCCATTTTCTAGTGTCCGAACCTCCACTCATTATCTCTATATAACAAAATGACAATATGTGAACTCATATAGCAACAGTGAATTACAAAGTAAAAAATGACAACTCCTAGCATCCACAATATCAACTAAAATCTTATTTTTAGACAAAGCTTTAACTGCATCATACATAGCTTGAGACTTGGTTGTCTCTGAATACATCCTTTTACCTTGCTGTCAGATGCTGTCGACGATGGCAATTCATTTACTGTCCAGTTGTTACCTTTAGATTTAATAAGTTTTGCTTCTTTGTCTAGTAATCTACCCTTTAAGAAATTCGGTTCCAATTCCTCACTTGAGAAGGTATTCAGAGCAGTAACAACTACTTCGGATTCTGGTGGAATTGTTCGTAAGAAACCGCATACTATATCAGTTCCTCCAATATTATCATCCGATCCTTCAAATTACCCATTAACTTACGAAACTCCAAAAAATTAATTTCAAGAGTTATTGTCATTTGCATTAATCTTTAAAGGTCGTTCTTAATAAAAGCCATACCTTTCAGCTCAAATGTTTGAATTAATGTATTTCTTATTTTTGGTGTAGGCCTACGCCAAGCAACTTTGTGAAATTCTTTGGATTACTTGAGACTTACACTTCTTATCGGTTTTGCCAAGCTCTCCCAGAAGAGTTTTCTTCCATGCACACTATTCAGCTGTCTCAGCCATGTCCATGTATCTCTTTCACACAAAACTCACTTCCAGCTCATATAGAAGTATTTCAGTCATAAATTTTCAGTTGCTAAAGTTCTTCCCATTAAACAACAGTACCTTGTATTCCTCTTCTTCTTGAGCCATGACTCTAAATAGGTAATGGATTAATTTTTTCCACCATTATTTGTTGTACTGCAACACCTGGCACCTGGGTCCATGACCAGTTGCTAAGAAAATAACAGTTATTTAGGATAAGTAATTTCAACTCATTACTTCACACAATTTACAATTACAACCATGGGACAACAATGAAGACAAAATATAAACAGAGCAAAGAAACACAGAAAAAACACATAAAAAGGCAAAGAGAAAGTAACTCAAAGGATTATTATTACATTATCATCATTTCAACACACTTTGTATTAGATAGGAAACTCCATGTCCAAACAATGAACAATGGCACCATTTAACCAAGATACAGAACAGCCTGCCACCACAAGTAAAAAACATAGCCTTGACTTTAGAAATCTGAAGTCATTAACTGATCATTGCTCTGAATTGTGTGAATTTTTGGTCCATATGTGTACAGTGAAATATCAAACAAGCTGCAAGTGCATGAACGATTTTTATGAAATTAATAACCACTGTGAATGAGACTTTTATACAGTGTGTAGCTATCTCCATACTGTGGTCTTTGTCCATGTTTGTACTGTATTGTAACACTCTTTTGGTCTCCTTCAACTATTATTTATGCTACTTGTCAACTCAGATTATACAACCTAGGCATAGCAAAAATTGTCATTTTAACAGCCCTGGACATCTGCTGCCGTTTAGCTTATGGAATCTTCTTCTTGATACAGTTATGAAGTGTAGTGGTATGACCGAGAGGGAATTTGTTCTCGCTTGATATGGCAAATAACTATATGACATTGTTTGTCATCTATCTTGATATATACACTCCTGGAAATTGAAATAAGGACACCATGAATTCATTGTCCCAGGAAGGGGAAACTTTATTGACTCATTCCTGGGGTCAGATACATCACATGATCACACTGACAGAAAAACAGGCACATAGACACAGGCAACAGAGCATGCACAATGTCGGCACTAGTACAGTGTATATCCACCTTTCACATCAATGCAGGCTGCTATTCTCCCATGGAGACAATCGTAGAGATGCTGGATGTAGTCCTGTGGAACGGCTTGCCATGCCATTTCCATCTCGCGCCTCAGTTGGACCAGTGTTCGTGCTGGACGTGCAACCACGTGAGACGACGCTTCATCCAGTCCCAAACATGCTCAATGGGGGACAGATCCGGAGATCTTGCTGGCCAGGGTAGTTGACTTACACCTTCTAGAGCACATTGGGTGGCACGGGATACATGCGGACGTGCTTTGTCCTGTTGGAACAGCAAGTTCCCTTGCCGGTCTAGGAATGGTAGAACGATGGGTTTGCTGACGGTTTGGATGTACCGTGCACTATTCAGTGTCCCCTCGACGATCACCAGAGGTGTACAGCCAGTGTAAGAGATCGCTCCCCACACCATGATGCCGGGTGTTGGCCCTGTGTGCCTCGGTCGTATGCAGTCCTGATTGTGGCGCTCACCTGCACGGCGCCAAACACGCATACGACCATCATTGACACCAAGGCAAAAGCGACTCTCATCGTTGAAGACGACACGTCTCCATTCGTCCCACCATTCACGCCTGTCGCGACACCACTGGAGGCACGATGCACGATGTTGGGGCGTGTCCGGAGCAAGTATGGTTGGTCTGACACATCGGTGTGAATGTGTTCTTTTTTCCATTTCCAGGAGTGTATATAAGGCTGTAAAAATGAATTTTACTACAGATGTTTTCCCCAGTATTCAGTAAATCAGTATCTCCTGGCGTAATGGTGTACATTAGAGGTGACAAGAAAATAACGTAACTGATAGAAATAACTGGTTATTGAGAAGTAGCAGTTACTGTGATAAGGGCTCATCTGATACTAGCAGTTACTTAAATAACAGTGCTTTGCGCCACCTGTTTACAGAAGATCATACTATGCTTTCACGTCAACTAATCTGAGATCTAGCTATGATAGAGAGGGATATGTCATCTGGAAGAGGTTCTACATGTCATGGAAATAACAGAGACTATGCGCCATCTATTAATACAACTATGTGTTATTTTGTGCGCTCTCACTACTTTCAGCACAAAAACTAAATAAAGTTAATGTCAGAGTGGTTGCTGATAGGAGCAAACTTAAAGGCATTGTACATGTACTAGAGTTCCCTTGCGTCATTAGTTTGGTCAGTTAGTACAAATAAAGCAATTGGAGCGACAATGGAAATAACTGTCAGAGGTTGTTATTTTTCTCTAGCTGTTATTATTCTCTCTAAGTTTCATTCTCTGACACTTAACACGCTACCACTACAGGTAACCCAGTGACATTTCCGGAGAGAATAGTTACTAGAGTGAGCAAAATATTTTTGTACCGCTATGGATATAACTATCTAGAACCCCCAGTGTTCAGCAGTTGACAACTAATGGGATTCTATTCTTTCCATTTCTTGTAATTCCTGAAACAGTTGACCTTCTATCTGGCCTTCGGTTGTGTTAGAGGGTATTGTTAATGGTTTTTAGGGTTTTACACATATTGAAATATTTGAGCATTGTAGGTGATCTAAAAATGGAAAATAGTGGAGTACCTTCTCAAAGAATACCATATCCCCAATGCCTAGCTGGACCATTATGATGAAAAAACGCTGCTGCTGTATGTAATTAGTGTATCTGATCAACTTGAGTACAAAAAAACTTGTGTAATTTCATAAAACTTGTCTTTGTGGCTTTACTAAGAAAAATGAGCTTTCTCAATTTGTACATATACACTGCAAATGGACTTTTTTTATTTGATTAATTATTGGCTACTGGTTTTGAATCATTTTCCACATAGTATTGAGCACATCAGTTTTATACAGGGAAATAGTACAATGGAATATTTACACTTCACACACAAGTATGGAAAATTAACCATTTGATCGCAGCATAGATGGAATGAATACAGGTATGCTTACAACAATAGTCAGATCAGGTACTTTGTCAGGAGCATTCAAATAAAAATATAGATTTACTTATATTAGGGTCTACTTGTACTTGGGCATTCTACATGAAATTTTTTGTATAATATATGCTCTTTCTGTTTTGAAAGAGGCCAAGGGAGTTCATTTTGGCCCTTTGGCCCTTTATTTTAAGTGCTCATCTATCTCGTTCATGAATTAGTATAATATATATTCAAATAATGGAAAATCCTGGATAGAATGTAACAATATTACGAGAAAGAAAGCTGCTACTCACTATCTAGCGGAGATGCTGTGTCGCTGATACACACAACAACGACTCTCACAATTCACACACACACACACACACACACACACACACACACACACACACACACACACACACACACACACACACACACACACACACACACACACACACACACACACACACACACACACACACACACACACACACACACACACACACACACACACACACACACACAGCAACATTGCATGATGGGAGTGGCAACTGGGTGGGGGTATGGAGGATACTGGGGCAGGGAGGGAGGGTGGAAGTGATGTAGAGTAAAGTGCTGCAGGTTAGACCACGGGCAGGGGAGAGGTGGGGAGGGTGGCAGAAGTAGCAGAAACGGAGGGAAATAAAATGACTGGGTGTGGTGGTGGAATAATGGCTGCATAGTGCTGGAACGGGTGCAGGGAAAGTGTGGGATGGATGAGAACAGTGACTAATGAAGGTTGAGACCAGGAGGGTTATGGGAATATCGGATGTATTGCAGGGAAAGTTCCCACCTGCACAATTCAGAAAAGCTGGTGTTGGTGGGAAGGATCTATATAGCACACACTGTGAAGCAGTCATTGATATATCATGTTTGGCAGCATGTTCAGCAACAGGGTGGTCCACTTGTTTCTTGGTTGCAGTTTGTTGGTGACCATTTGTGTGGACAGACAGCTTGTTGGTTCTCATTCCTACATAGAATGCAGCACAGTGGTAGCAACTTAGCTTGTAAAGCACATGACTAGATTCACAGGTAGGCCTGCCTTTGATGGGATTAGTGGTGATGGTGCCTGACCTGGAGTAGGTGGTGGCAGGAGAATGTATGGATGTAGGTGTGTTACAGAGGTATGAACCATGAGGTAAGGGATTGGGAGCAGGGGTTGTGTAAGGATGGGTACATTATGCAGGTTCGGTGGATGACAGAATACCATGTGAGGCATGGGAAGGATAGTGGTCTGGCTACTTCTCATTTCAGGCCATGACAAGAGGTAATCAAAACCCTGGCATAGAGTGTAATTCAGTTTCTCCGGTCCTGAGTGGTGCTGAGTTATGAGGGGCATGGTCGTCTGTGGTCAGACAGTGGGATTTTGGGAGGTGGTGGGAGACTGAATAGATAAGGCACGCAAGATTTGTTTTTATACAAGGTTGGGGGGATAATTATGGTCAGTGAAGCCTTTAGTGAGATATTTAGATTGGGGCTGCTCATCACTGCAGATGCGGTGACCGAGTGAGGATAGGCTATATGGAAGGGACTTCTTGGTATGGAATGGATGGCAATTGTTGAAGTGGAGGTATTGCTGGTGGTTAGTAGGTTTGATATGGACGGAGGTACTGATGTAACCACATTTGAGGTGGAGGTCAACATCTAGGAAGGTAGATTGTTGGGTTGAGTAGGACCTTGTGAAGCAAATGGGGGAGAAGTAGTTGAAGTTCTGGAGGAATGTGGATTGGGTATCCTTATCCTCACTCCAGATAGCAAAGATGTAATCACTGAATCTGAACCAGGAGTGGGGTTTAGGATTCTCTGTTTTTAGGAAGGTTTCGTTTATATGGCCCATGAATAGGTTGGCATTAGATGGTGCTATGAGGGTGCCCATAGCCATACCCTGAATTTGTTTGTGGGTAATGCCTCCAAAGCAGAAGAAATTGTGTGTGAGGATAAACTTGTCATGGTGACTAGGTTGTTGGTTTGGAATCTGTCAATCTTTGGGAAAGGGAGTGTTCAATAGCAGGAAGGCTATGGGCATTAGGAACATTAGTATACAGGGAGGTGGCACCAATAGTGAGAAGCATGGCACTTTGTGGTAAAGAGTCAGGAACTGTGGAGAGTCAGTGAAGGAAATTGTTCAAATGCCTCTGAGCACTACGGGACTTAACTTCTGAGGTCATAAGTCCCCCAGAATTTGGAACTACTTAAACCTAACTAACCTAACGACATCACACATATCCTTGCCCGATGCAAGATTCGGACCTTCAACCATAGCGGTCGCGCGGTTTCAGACTGTAGTGCTTAGAACCGCTCGGCCACTCTGGGTGGCTGGAGGAAATGGTTGGTGTCTTTTAAATAGGAAGGTATGTTAGGGGTAATAGATTGTAGGGGTTGGTCTATGAGAGCAGCAATTCTCTCAGTAACCGGCCACAATGGGGCGTCTTGGGTGATTAGGTTTATGGACTTTAGGAATCATGTAGAAGGTAGGATTTATTAGTGGAGTGAGAGAGTTGAGCAGAGGCATCGACACCAGGGAGAGGCTCTGAGGTGGGCATAAGGATTTGAGTAGTGACTGGAGATCTTGCTGGATTACTGGAATGGGGTCGCTGTGGCAAGGTTTGTAGATAGAACGGAGGGGTATCTGTTGAGAGGCCAGACAAACATGTGGTTCCTGAAGAGGGGCAGCAGCCTTTTCAGTAGTTGCAGGGGCAACAGTCTGGATGATTGACTGATCTGGCCTTGCAACATTAACCAAAACGGCCTTGTTGTGCTGGTACTGGGAAAGGCTGAAAGCAAGGGGAAACTACAGCCGTAATTTTTCCTGAGGACATGCAGCTTTACTGTATGATTAAATGATAATGGCGTCCTCTTGGGTAAAATATTCTGGAGGTAAAATAGTCCGCCATTTGTATCTCCAGGCGGGGAATACTCAGGAGGACGTCATTATTAGGAGAATGAAAACTGGCGTTCTACGAATCGGAGCGTGGAATGTTAGATCCTTTAATCGGGAAGGTAGGTTAGAAAATTTAAAAAGGGAAATGGATAGGTTAAAGTTAGATATAGTGGGAATTAGTGAAGTTCTGTGCAGGAGGAACAAGATTTTTGGTCAGGTGAATATAGGGCTCTAAATACAAAATCAAATAGCGGTAATGCAGGAGTAGGTTTAATAATGAATAAAAAAATTGGAGTGCGGGTAAGCTACTACAACCAGCATAGTGAACGCATTATTGTGGCCAAGATAGACAGAAACCCCATGCCTACTAGAATAGTATAATTTATATGCCAACTAGCTTTGCAGATGATGAAGAAATTGATGAAATGTAGGATGAGATAAGAGACATTACTCAGGTAATGAAGGGAGACGAAAATGTAATAGTCATTGGTGACTGGAATTCGTCAGTAGGAAAAGGGAGAGAAGGAAACATAGTGGGTGAATATGGATTGGGGCTAAGAAATGAAAGAGGAAGCCGTCTGGTAGAATTTTGCACAGAGCATAACTTAATCATAGCTAACACTTGATTGAAGAATCATAAAAGAAGGTTGTATACATGGAAGAATCCTGGAGATACTAAAAGGTATCAGATAGATTATTTAATGGTAAGACAGAGATTAAGGAATCAAGTTTTTAATTGTAGTAGATTTCCAGGGGCAGATGTGGACACTGGCCATAATCTATTGGTTATGACCTGTAGATTAAAACTGAAGAAACTGCAAAAAGGTGGGAATTTAAGGACATGCTATCTGGATAAGCTGAAAGAACCAGAGGTTGTACCGAGTTTGAAGGAGAGCATAAGGGAACAATTGGCAGGAATGGGGGAAAGAAACACAGCAGAAGAAGAATGGGTAGCTCTGAGGGATGTAGTATTGAAAGCAGCAGAGGATAAAGTAGGTAAAATGACGAGAGCTGCTAGAAATCCTTGGGTAACAGAAGAAATATTGAATTTAATTGATAAAAATGCAGTAAATGACGGAGGCAAAAAGAAATACAAAAGGTCTCAAAAATGAGATTGATAGGAAGTGCAAAATGGCTAAGCAGGGATGGCTAGAGGGCAAATGTAAGGATGTAGAGGCGTATCTCACTAGGGGTAAGATAGATACTGCCTACAGGAAAATTAAAGAGACCTTTGGAGAAAAGAGAACCACTTGTATGAATATCAAGAGCTCAGATGGAAACCCAGTTCTAAGCAAAGAAGGAAAGGCAGAAAGGTGGAAGGAGTATATAGAGCGTCTATACAACGGCGATGTACTTGAGGACAATATTATGGAAATGGAAGAGGATGTAGATGAAGATGAAATGGGAGATAAGATACTGCGTGAAGAGTTTGACAGAGCACTGAAAGACCTGAGTCGAAACAAGGCCCCAGGAGTAGACAACATTCCATTAGAACTACTGACAGCCTTGGTAGAGCCAGTCATGACAAAACTCTACCAGCTGGTGAGCAAGATGTGTGAGACAGGCGAAATACCCTCAGACTAAAAGAAGAATACAATAATTCCAATCACAAAGAAAGCAGGTGCTGACAGATGTGAAAATTACCTATCAGTTTAATAAGTCACAGATGCAAAATACTAACGCGCATTCTTTACAGACGAATGGAAAAACTGGTAGATGCGGACCTCGGAGAGGATCAGTTTGGATTCCGTAGAAATGTTGGAACACGTGAGGCAGTACTGACCTTATGACTTATCTTAGAAGAAAGATTAAGAAAAGGCAAACCTACGTTTCTAGCATTTGTAGACTTGGAGAAAGCTTTTGACAATGTTGACTGGAATACTCGCTTTCAAATTCTTAAGGTGTCAGGGGTAAAATACAGGGAGCGAGAGGCTATTTACAATTTGTACAGAAACTAGATGGCAGTCATAAGAGTCGAGGGGCATGAAAGGGAAGCAGTGGTTGGGAAAGGAGTGAGACAGGGTTGTAGCCTCTCCCCGATGTTATTTAATCTGTATATTGAGCAAGCAGTAAAGGAAACAAAAGAAAAATTCGGAGTAGGTATTAAAATTCATGGAGAAGAAGTAAAAACTTTGAGGTTCGCCGATGACATTGTAATTCTGTCAGAGACAGCAAAGGACCTGGAAGAGCAGTTGAACGGAATGGACAGTGTCTTGAAAGGAGGATATAAGATGAACATCAACAAAAGCAAAACGAGGATAATGGAATGTAGTCAAATTAAATCGGGTGATGCTGAGGGAATTAGATTATGAAATGAGACGCTTAAAGTAGTAAAGGAGTTTTGCTATTTAGGAAGTAAAATAACAGATGATGTTCGAAGTAGAGAGGGTATAAAATGTAGACTGGCAATGGCAAGGTAACCATTTCTGAAGAAGAGAAATTTGTTAACATCGAGTATAGATTTATGTATCAGGAAACCGTTTCCGAAAGTATGGAGTGTAGTCATGTATGGAAGTGAAACATGTACGATAAATAGTTTGAACAAGAATAGAATAGAAGCTTTCGAAATGTGGTGCTACAGAAGAATGCTAAAAATAAGGTGGATAGATTACGTACCTAATGAGGAGGTATTGAATAGAATTGGGTAGAAGAGCAATTTGTAGCACAACTTGACTAGAAGAAGGGATCCGTTGGTAGGACATGTTTTGAGGCATCAAGGGATCACAAATTTAGCATTTGAGGGCAGCGTGGAGGGTAAAAATCGTAGAGGGAGACCAAGAGCTGAATACACTAAGCAGATTCAGAAGGATGTAGGTTGCAGTAGGATCTGGGAGATGAAGAAGCTTGCACAGGACAGAGTAGCATGGAGAGCTGCAGCAAACCAATCTCAGGACTGGAGACCACAACAACAACAATAACAAAACATTTTTCGCAAGCTCGGAACCTTCTGGTCCGTCAGAAACTATCACATTCATTTTTCCATAAATACAGTCTACAAATCTCACAAAATTTAACAAGACAACCGTCTGGACCTTACAAAAGTAAGAGAAAGAATGAATAAGTAATTGTTCCTTCTTGTCTTTCAACAACATTCAAATATTCACAAATAATGTTTGACATCGCACTGAGACGGCGCGTTTGTTCCTTGAGCTGGACGTGTAACTCCTTACAAATGGAAGGCCTCAGACATGGCCAACCGATTCGGCTCAAATTTGGCAGTCGCTTGTGTACAACCTAAAAAGGAGGAATCTAAGATATTTTAGGTAACTGGCTGGGAATCTGAGAACCCGGGTTCGAATCGCGAGGAAACCCAGTGGATGTTATTATTTTCGTTTGTATTTTTCCATATCTCAATTGATAGGAATAGGAGGGTTAATAAGGTAAGTAAATCTATAAGGAACGATAAAAATAAGGTAGGCAAATAAATTTCTGAAACTTCTTGGGGTAGTAAACAACTAAAATGTTACTCCAGGTCACTTTAGAATGGCTCTTCCAGTCACTGATACGTGTCCTCATTTTTCGTCGAACAACGAGATGGGTGGTACTTGTCACATAAAAATTTGAAACAAATATACTCACGGCACCAAGAACATCTAATGAATTCAATCTTTCGAAAGCTACACTGTTCCTTCCCAAGAGTAGGCGGAAAACAAACTTGGTTTACATTTCAAAATGTCTTTTTCGGGAATTAATTTTGATGCGTACCACGCATACGATATCATTGCGTGAAAAATCGGTGCTGAAAGTTGGTTATGAATTATGTTGTAAATAGTTATTGTATCCGTGCAGTTGTCCAATTCCCACTGGGTTTCTAGAAGCACACTGCAATCCTGAAGAATGGAAATAAAGTTTTTAACCTGGCGATCGAAATCAACATCACACAGCTCGTACACAGGTGTACAGTTGGGCGGTATTACTTTTACCGTGCACGTCGGCTGACCCTCGCCATCTATAATCATTGTGTCATATAATATAGCATTACTTTGTCCACTCCAGGAATCCACTACTAGAAAAAACTTGCTATCAGAAACGTATGGTCTTAAAACATTCTCAAGAAATGTTCTGTAAATCACATTCGTCAGTTTGGAGAAGGTAATGTAAACATTTTTCAACGAGTCGGTTAAACGGTTGACCTCTTCTATAACCTGAGGACCAAATGTAACATTCGTTTCTTGTAAACATAGGAAAACCTTACGTAACAGATTTCCAGAGGCTGTAGTGGCATGTTGCGCCGTGTACGAATGTCTTACTAGGTTTTTACTACCAACTGCGACAAGGATTAGTTTTTCTCCCTTATGCGATAACGTGCGTCGAATGTTCACCCAATACTCGCATCCTGTATGACCGGTGTTGATCACGTAATCACTATTAAAACCGCTCATATGTGACGCCGTTTGCCTGTTGAAAAGAGCTCCCACTTCCTGTATATCTTCTATATTTTGTACCTCCTTATGAGAGACGTATTTAGTGACGCGCCGTTGACGAATTTTATACCCCGATCTGAAATTTTTTGCCCAAGATAATGATGCAGCAGACGTAGAATCCTTGTTGGCCGTATATTGAAGCGCTGCACCTGCAGCCCTCTCCTGAAGTATTCTCGCTGTTACATTCTCGTTACGTCAACAAGATTCGACAATTCGGTCGTATGTTCACATATTTATCGCCTGGTATTTGTCGTATCTTGTCCCTCCTTTAACGATATCACTTTTCCACAATTTCAAGTCCTTCTTCCGTTCCAGGGCTGTTGTTGCTCCATTCTTTTGCAGTGTTTGTAAGTTCAAATTTGGATGATTCCTGGCTAGCGCTACCGCCTTAACTTTTACTTCAAGGGGTATAGAGCTGTAGTTAAGTCGTTTAGTAACCGGTTTGTGATACTCATCGGGAACGGATGAAGCACATATTCCCAGTGACGTGGAGATTTCTGAAGTGTTATGACAATTTAGCGATTCACTAGTCGGGATATCTTCCACTGAATCACCTTCTGCTTCGTCTTCATCGTATAGTACCTCACTATCAAGAAAAGTCATTTCGTTCGTCACCACCAAATATCTCTCGACCATAGCCTTTTCTATCAACCTGGAACGCCGAGAAACAGACCTGGCTGCTTCCGGTAGTGCGTTGATAATGCATCTGTATTTTGCAAACCAAAACACAGTGACAGTAACTTCCCGCTTGCCATCGTCTGTGACAGGCTCCCAACTATATATTACAACGCTAGTCGAAGGGTGTACATCCTCCGTTACTCAGATTATGCACCTGAAAGATATGACAACAAATAATAACTAGTTACTACGGCATAAACAGACGAGCTAATTTCTACAAACTACACTCCTGGAAATTGAAATAAGAACACCGTGAATTCATTGTCCCAGGAAGGGGAAACTTTATTGACATATTCCTGGGGTCAGATACATCACATGATCACACTGACAGAAAAACAGGCACATAGACACAGGCAACAGAGCATGCACAATGTCGGCACTAGTACAGTGTATATCCACCTTTCGCAGCAATGCAGGCTGCTATTCTCCCATGGAGACGATCGTAGAGATGATGGATGTAGTCCTGTGGAACGGCTTGCCATGCCATTTCCACCTGGTGCCTCAGTTGGACCAGCGTTCGTGCTGGACGTGCAGACCGCGTGAGACGACGCTTCATCCAGTCCCAAACATGCTCAATTGGGGACAGATCCGGAGATCTTGCTGGCCAGGGTAGTTGACTTACACCTTCTAGAGCACGTTGGGTGGCACGGGATACATGCGGACGTGCATTGTCCTGTTGGAACAGCAAGTTCCCTTGCCGGTCTAGGAATGGTAGAACGATGGGTTCGATGACGGTTTGGATGTACCGTGCACTACTCAGTGTCCCCTCGACGATCACCAGAGGTGTACGGCCAGTGTAGGAGATCGCTCCCCACACCATAATGCCGGGTGTTGGCCCTGTGTGCCTCGGTCGTATGCAGTCCTGATTGTGGCGCTCACCTGCACGGCGCCAAACACGCATACGACCATCATTGGCACCAAGGCAGAAGCGACTCTCATCGCTGAAGACGACACGTCTCCATTCGTCCCTCCATTCACGCCTGTCGCGACACCACTGGAGGCGGGCTGCACGATGTTGGGGCGTGAGCGGAAGACGGCCTAACGGTGTGCGGGACCGTAGCCCAGCTTCATGGAGACGGTTGCGAATGGTCCTCGCCGATACCCCAGGAGCAACAGTGTCCCTAATTTGCTGGGAAGTGGCGGTGCGGTCCCCTATGGCACTGCGTAGGATCCTACGGTCTTGGCGTGCATCCGTGCGTCGCTGCGGTCCGGTCCCAGGTCGACGGGCACGTGCGCCTTCCGCCGACCACTGGCGACAACATCGATGTACTGTGGAGACCTCACGCCCCACGTGTTGAGCAATTCGGCGGTACGTCCACCCGGCCTCCCGCATGCCCACTATACGCCCTCGCTCAAAGTCCGTCAACTGCACATACGGTTCACGTCCACGCTGTCGCGGCATGCTACCAGCGTTAAAGACTGCGATGGAGCTCCGTATGCCACGGCAAACTGGCTGACAGTGACGGCGGCGGTGCACAAATGCTGCGCAGCTGGCGCCATTCGACGGCCAACACCGCGGTTCCTGGTATGTCCGCTGTGCCGTGCGTGTGATCATTGCTTGTACAGCCCTCTCGCAGTGTCCGGAGCAAGTATGGTGGGTCTGACACACCGGTGTCAATGTGTTCTTTTTTCCATTTCCAGGAGTGTACATACAGCACTCGTCATATGTTACTTACAGAATAACACTGTATTCATTCACGAAACTTATTTCATTCGGCACATTAATGATGGAAAAATCACTACTGTATCCGCCAGGATCGCGGCAGGCTAATGGCGGAAAACAACTCTTTCCGATTTACGTCTATAAGGCTCGTGCTGGACACCTTCTCTCTTCCAGATTCACAACTATGATATGACGAAGAGGCAACCGGGACAACATAACTCTCCCCGCGTGCATTCTGTCCCGAGCCTCGCTGTAAACAAGCGTCGCGCGGTTGGCTGTCTGTGATCCCTCGTGAGGAATTCGAAGCACTCTTACAAGGGGAGGCCGCCAATTGTGAAATTCAGATTCAATTCATACTGCGCATAATAAAAGCTCATGGCCAGAGGTACTATGTGGGAAAGCACCAAGATGTACTTCTCAGACGTCGTCGAGAAAATCGACAGTTAAGAGAAACTGTTGCGGTGAAATACTCACTACGATTGATAGTTTTCTACAGCGTCGTGGCGCAGCGGTAAGCTCTCGGGTTCGGGTTCGTAATTCAGAAGTTCGCCGGATCGAATCTCGCGCCATGCAACCATTTTTTTTTTAGTATTTGTTTTTTGTAATTCAAATGTGTGTACATACACACAATATATATATATAATTCCCAGCAATCAGTTGCAACAATTATGCATATAATAAGTTGTTGAAAGTCGTTTGTCGTGGAAAAACTGGCAACTTCGAACATCATTATGTTTTCCGCAAACAAAGTTGTATTTCATTAATGTTATTAATTGTCTTCATAATGTTAACCAAGTATAGTTAATGGAAGACGTAGAAACGATATTCCGAAACGAATACGTATAGCATAAATCAAACGTTCGAATTAGAATACAAACCCCACGTACACAAATTTGCTGTGGCAGGTATGAAATATAAACTCCGTTACTCGCTCGTTACACTCGAAGGACAGATGTTGAATGGGCCGAAACGAGCCGCCGCATAACAGCGTAGTTGCCTGCCAACTTCGAAAGAAGGTAGGTGCGGTCCCTAGCGCAACTTATAACATCGTCGAAAATCAGTGCGGACGTGAGAGCTTTGGTACACCCTGTTAAACAAACGGAAAAATTGAGGCGGTACAATTGGACAGCGATCCGCCTTCACCAATATGTGTAAGCAATTCATATATGAATTACAAAACACTAATAATAAAAAATGTTGCATGGCGCGAGGTTTTTTTTTTATTTTTCCGCCTCTCCCGACACGCTTCATATACCCTGCGCTGCTTATGCTGCTAATTAATTGGTTAGGCGTTCCATTGATTTTTTTATTTTGTTTATTTTTTTTATTTCATTTTTGTTCATTGTATCTGCTCGGGGCGGACATGGCAAGACACCCGTTTCAGTTAGTCGTTGATCCATTAACTCAGTTTCTTTATTACAGACGGCAGCTAACACACTGACCGAACACGCTAAGCTACCGTGCCGGCTGTTCGATCCGGCCACCTTCGGATTACGAACCCGAGCGTTTACCGTTGCGCCACGACGCTGTAGAAAACTATCAATCGTAGAGAGTATTTCACCGCAACGGTTTCTTTTAACTGTCGATTTTCTCGACAACGGCTGAGAAGTGCATCTTGGTGCTTTGCCACATTACACCTCTGGCCATGAGCTTTTATTATGCGCAGTAGGGATCGAATCTGAATTTCACAATTGGCGGCCTCCCCTTGTTAGTCGTAGTTGTGGTCATGTGACTAGCCTTAAAATTTTAATACTTTACTAACCAACGGCGTTGGGGTAATTAGTTTGCCTACTTTATTATTATCATTCTTTATTAATTTACTTACCTTATTAACCATCCTATCCCTATCAATTGAGATATGGAAAAATACAAACGAAAATAATAACATCCGCTAGGGTTCTCCGATTCCCAGCCAGTTAGTTACCTTAGCTGTTCCGCTATCGCCGCTGTCGGCGAAAAGCGTTTACCATGTGGGTACAGGAGCGACAATTGTAAAAGTTTCTTTCCTCAATTTTTGGAAAAGTTTGCGTTTGCGGACCCCATACCTGATGATGAAAAATGCTCTATTTACAATTATCTATCGATCGCTCTAATTCTGAGTCCGTTGCTCGTCAAAACCTTTAGGGTTGATTTTCTCAAAATTGCGGAGGTGTTGACCCAAAAGATCTTGGACTATTTCATTTTAGGTTCTACACAAGCAACCTGCCACATTTGAGCCGAATCGGTTGGCCGTGTCTGAGGCGTTCCCCTTGTTAGCCAGGATCGGCGACTACCTGCCCGCGCCTATCATCCGTCCTATACATCTCCGTCCTGCACACACATAATTGTGGTGCAGTAGATACATTCTACTTTACCACACTCGTCTCTAAAGTAACCCGTGTTCAAGACGGTGGAAATACGAGGGTCTCTAGAATTTACTCCGAAATTCTCGAGACACTACAATGCCTTTCAGAATGCTGGAAGTTAGCAAAGTATAATTATTAAATTGTCATTACTTCAACACCCCCATCAATTTAATACTTTCCTTAATTACCCGTAAAATTAGCTATCCCCAGCTTTTGACATATTTTACCAAAAGCAACTAGGACTGGACATTTCAGTAAACTGCCATTTGTTCCTCGGAGCTAATGTATTGAACATTTAGATGGCCTCGCCCTGAATAAAGAACAACAGCCGTTCTATGACATTTCGTGGTCTCTGATGAACCCTCACCATCGAGGACAACATACTGCGTACTATTTTTCAAGAAGTTTTCGAGCCATTCACATATCTGTGAACTTATTCGATATGCTCGTAGTTTCTTTAACAATCTGCAATGGGGCACGATGTCAAATTCTTTCCGGAAATCTAGAAATATGGAATCTGCCTGTTGCCCTTCATACATAGTTCTCAGTATGTCACGTGAGGAAAGGGCAAGCTGAGTTTCGCACTTACGATGCTTCCTAAAGCCATGTTGATTCGTCGACGTATGTTGCTTAGCCTCACGTAAGTCTATTATAATCGAACTGAGAATGTGTACAGGGAGTTTGCAGCAATCAGAAGTTTGGGATATTGGTCTCTAATTTTACGGGTCCGTTTCTTTACCTCTCTATATACTGGAGTCATCTGCGCTTTTTTTCCAGTCGCTTGGAACTTCGCGCTGGGCGAGGGATCTACGACAAATGCAGGTAAGGGACCAATGACGTATAACACTCCTTGTAAAATCCCAAACCTATAACAATATTAATATACAGAAGAAAACGCTGCGATCTTATGCACCATCCTAATAGCTTGCGATCTCAGAATTTGCGGCGTGAGGCACCGTCACACGTCGCGAGGGCCAGGGAAGACCACCCTCCCTTGGAAAAAGCACTTGCATTAACGTGCCTGTATACTAGACTTGCAGTCATTACGACACTCGCTTTCTAAGTGGCGCACACATTCCGCCAGTATCACGGTTATCGCCTGCTCGTTAGACAGCCAGCTATACACGCCAGCTCCTATCTAGCTCAGCTCCACCTGTCTGTCAAAACAGTGCGCATATAGCCGCGCCAGTCTCTCGTACTCTGCGCGAGAAAATTCAACATTTCTTCTTTTAAAATATGTAAAATTAAATCAATACGTTTTTCAGTTTACTGCAAATATTACTTTTTGAAGCACTGTAATCATTTTCTTTCTTTAACTACAAATAGTGGGGATAATATGAAAAATGTTCTCAAACATAATTTTGAGTGTCGAGTGTAGAGTATATACGAAATTTGGAAGGCTTCCTAACACCAAACGCTGACTGGAAGTATCTTGTATGATGAGGGGCCCTGTAGTCTGCAGGTTGACAGAAACTGTTCCGTCAGTGGAGGCGCGCCTATTTGGTAAAACATCCACACCACGTCTCCGTGCGACTTATCGCCAGCCACGGGTGGGTCTTGCACCTGTCCTGGAGAGTGGTGGCGTGTTTCAGCCCGAATTAATGGAGCGCTCTGTTAGTTCAGAGACAGGTCTCCGTGCCGGCGCTGACGCACGGCGTGGTAGGAGGTCCGCAAAACCTCAGGCGTGGTGGGGATGTTTTGGACTTTGCGAGGGAAATAAGGAATCAACTTTTACATTAGTATGGCCAGTGTAGCGGGCTGTGTGTAGCCTTCTTATCTTGAGAATCTGCAACTCTATTGGAATTTTCGTAAGAATCTTTACATACTTCTGCAGAACTGATATTTTTCATGTTCATTAGCGAATGACGGCGCTGCTGTTATTACGCAGTTTAATCTTAGTGATTCAGCTCATAAAATGTGAGTTACTTTTTCGTTGTTTAATGAAGCTGTTTAATTAAACAGTAATAAAGTACCCAATATCAATCTGGAAATATCCACCAGGCTGTGGCTAAGCCATGTCTCTACAAAATCCTTTCTTCCAGGAGAGCCAGTTCTGCAACGCTCGCAGAAGAGCTTCGGTGAAGTTAGGAAGGTAGGAGACGGGGTACTGGCACAATTGAAGCTGTGAGGACGGGTCGTGAGTCGTGCTTGGGTAGCTCAGACGGCAGAGAACACCGTGAGGCAAATATCCCGAGTTCGAGTCACGGTCCGGCACACAGTTTTAATCTGCCAGGAAGCGCCAGTAATAAAGTAAACTTTCATTACATCAGATTGTTGCTGCTTACAAGTGTTACTCCATAGTAATGGCCCATACGAAGGAATGAACACTGCAGCTGCAACAAATCCCAGCCACCAGGTTATTCGATGAAAGCTGCCTCGTTGTGGGATTGTGGTTCTGGCTCGGAACCTGGGTCATTTTCTTGCAGGTATCGCCAGTTTTTCTCATCTAGATCGTTGCCCGTGTCAGAATGTGTGGCATGAGACCAGCCATGCGTAGCGGTCTAGATATGAGATGCACACAGACGTATATCTCATTAAGGATATCATGAGTGCAGTTATCATGTTAGTTTGGTCACGGTACGTGGTAGTGGCTGAGTGAAGTAGGCAAAATCCGCGAAATATGGAGCAATAATTACTCTTAGGTAATACTAAATAATATGCACTGAAGCGCCAAACAGACTGGTATAGGCATGCGTATTCAAATACAGGCTGAATACGGCGCTGCGGTCGGCAACGGCAATATAAGAGAACAGGTGTCACGCTCAGTTGTTAGGTCGGTTACTACTGCTACAATGACAGGTTATCAAGATTTAAGTGACTTTTAACGTGATGTTATAGTAGGCGCACGAGCTATGGGACACAGCATCTCCAAAGTAGCGACGAAGTGAGGATGTATGTGTAGTGAACCGTGAATATCAGGAATCCGGTAAAATATCAAGTCTCCCCCATCGCTGCGTCCGCATCATTTAACGAAACATCATCGATATGGGCTTTCGGAGCAGAAAGCCCACTCGTGTATCCTTGATGACTGCACGACACAAAGCTTTACGCCTGCACTAGGCCCTTCAACACCGATATTGGACTATTGGTGACTGGAAATATGTTGCATGGTCGGACGACTCTCGTCCAAAAGAACGGACACAATTGCTGACCTGAGGCCGTCTAGAACGAAATTACGATTGTATTAATAGCTTGAGCTGCTGACGGGCGTTGACGTATAGCAACGGGGACTGGTGAAAATGTGTGCCCGACCGGGATAGAGCGTCCTTCATGTAAGCAGGGATCCCGGGTTCGAGTCCCGGTCGGGGCACACATTTTCACCTGTGCCCGTTAATATATATCAACGCCCATCAGCAGCTGAAGGTATTAATGTAATTCTAACCTCAGACATTAGTCGAGCCATGCCACGTCGAGTTGCGGTACTTCCGTGTACTCACGGGGGCTTTACACGATGTTAGGGAGGTGTCCCAGTTTCTTTGGCTCTTCAGTATATATGACTTAAGAGCATTGCCATATATGTAAAAGTGTTTTGATTGTATCACTTATGATGCAATTTAGTGGTGATAGAGTCTTCAACGTGTTTCATCAGTACTGTGGTGGCCCGAGGTGAGTGATTGTGGTTGGCAGATACCTCATTGTACTGTGGGATGTAGAACACTTAGTTCTCTCAGAAAAAGCTATATTCTCTATTACCTTTGAACTTTACCGCATTACTTAATATACTCGCTTATACAATCCTCTCCCTGTTGCATCTATACTGGCATTAACGTTGCGTTACGCGACATATTTAACAGCAGTAATACTCTTTTAAAATAATGCTATTTAAATGAAGCTCGAAATGCGAGGAAGCTGCCTTATGTCATTAGGCATGTACTTTTCATTGCATATATGTAATATATTGTTTTCATAATATTTTCTTACAGGCTATATTTGCAGTTACTGACGGAAACACGCAAAATCGTGAAAAGTATTATACATATGAAGAATAAGCGAAATGCTTATGCGAAATCACTGTAGAGAATCGTTCGGTTACTCATTTGTTTTTACGAGTGGTTTTACCTCGTAGTATATCTGGATTTTTTTTCTTTGGGACTCTGTTGATTGTCGGCAAACTGCAATTAACGAAAACGCACTGGGACATTAAAAACTGATATATTTATTAAAGTTTGAATAACGAAACTGGGCAAGCATCGTATGGCGTCCGTCAAATGAAACAATAAACGCATTATCATATGTACGGTAAAGTTCGTAAATCACAGAGTATGTAGCTCTTCCTAAGAGTATTTGTTGCTCAGTATTTCGCGAATTTCTGTTCGCCACACTTATCTTCTATCACGCACCAAGACAGAAGTCCCTTACTATCTTACTAACAGCGTGAGACCAAGCGATAGCTACTAACATAACAACGAGTCGGTGGCAGTCCGTCATGCAGGAAAGTGTGTAAGTAAAAGAAAGAAAAGAAAAGAAAAAAGAAACATTCCTACGGCCTACCCAAACCATTGTTTCCCAATCGCGGAAGATGGCGCTGTAATCGACAAATATCCACTGTGCCTGTTTTTGCATTTAAGACACAAAGCATTTGATTCTACGTTTCATTTACGATGTAAATGTAAACCTTTCTGTTCAAAAGGTACATACTGATCTTCAGACATTGCTTGAGTGTGTTGTAAATGTGTACGGGGAAAATAAAAGACATTTCTAGCAAATAAGCTACTTGTATGGTAACGTAGTTTTCTGTTTCCTACGGGGTTGGCTGTGATAAGTGCCCAAACCACGTGAATGCTTCGCCGGGCGTTGTGGCCGAGCGGTTCTAGGCGCTACTATCGCAGGTTCCAATCCTGAGTTCTGAGTTCTAGGGCACTGATGACCTCAGATGTTAAGTCCCATAGTGCTCAGAGCCATTTGAACCATTTGAAGCTGAATGCTTCACTTCGGTCGCCTCCCTCGACCGATTTAGATGTGCGTTTCCGCCCAACCGCTGTAAATCTCACGCTGGCCGCTACGCGGAACACAAACCACAACCACTCTAATAAGTTAAAATGCCCACAAGGTGATAATGACAGGCTCACCTGCCATGGATACTCAACGAAATCAAGCATTCCAATGGTGAGCGGCATGGGTGCTCAGCGATAGTGAGCATCCCGATGGAAACAAAATAATATTACCTCAAAAACTTGTTACTGGATCACGTGAAACGTCGATTCTAAGCAGACCCTGGAACCGGTAACCACGTTACACTCTACAGTCCAATTTGGAAGAGTCAAGTAGGTATCCCACTGCTGTCCAGGGCGCCTCCAGACGCACTTTCGCTCAGTTCGAAGCCGGACTCAAGAATGAAGACAGCTCTACCCCAGCCAATGAGATTCCAGGCCGAAAGCGTTTGTGGAAACCTCATGGACAGTGGTGGTATACCACCATACGACCCGACAACCAGGAGTCATGCTCCGGGGTGCCATAACTTTTCACAGTAAGGCCTCTTTGGTTGTCAGCCGCGACACCCTTACAGCACAGCAGTGGTACGTCCAAGACATTGCACGTGCTGTCTTTTTTTTTTTTTTTTGTTCTTCATGAGAAGCCATTCTGGTCTGACACTTCAGAAAGACAATGCCTGTCAGCACACGGCGGGAGTTTCTACTGCTTGTCTTCGTCCTTGCCAAACCATACCTCGGCCGGCAAGGTCGCCTGGTCTCTCTCCAACTGAGAACGTTCGGAGCATTATGGGCAGCACCTCATCTGCATGGATACTCTGCAAATTACATTTAAGTGCCTGGCAGAGGGATCATCGAACCACCTTCACAATCCTCTATTATTCCAAACTCGTAAACCTCGCGGAAACAACGAACACCTATATCTTTTCGTACGAGCTCTGATTTACCTTATCGTGGTGATCGTTTCTCCCTATGTAGTCAGTGTCAACAATATATTTTCGCATTCGGAGGAAAAAGTTGGTGAATTTCATGACAAGATTCAGTCGGAACGAAAAACGGCTTTCTTTTAATGATGTCCAGCCCAAATCCTGTATCATTTCTGTGGCACTCTCTCCCATATTTCGCGATAATACAATACGTGCTGCCCTTCTTTGAACTTTTTCGATGTACTCAGTCAGTCGTATCTGGTAAGGAACCCACACCACGCAGCAGTATTCTAAAAGAGGACGGACAAACGTAGTGTAGTCAGTCTCGTTAGTAGATCTGTTACATTTTCTATGTGTCCTACCAATAAAACGGAGTCTTTGGTTAGCCGTCCCCACAACATTTTCTTTGTGTTCCTTCCAATTTTTGGTTGTTCGTAATTGTAATTCCTAGGCATTTAGTTGAATCTACGGCCTTCATATTTGACTGATTTATCGTGTAACCGAAGTTTAACGGATTCCTTTTAGCACTCAAATGGATGACCTCACGCTTTTCGTTATTTAGGGTCAATTGACAATTTTCGCAGTATACAGATATATTTTCTAAATCGTGTTGTAATTTGTTTTGCTGTTCTCACGACTTTACTAGTCGATAAACGACAGCGTCATCTGCAAACAATCTATGACAGCTACTCAGATTGTCTTCAAAATCGTTTATAAATATAAGGAACAGAAAAGGGCCTATAACACTACCTTTGGAACGCCAGAAGTCACTTCTGTTTTACTCGATGGCTTTCCGTCGATTGCTACGAACTGTGACTTCCCTGACAGCAAATCACAAATCCAGTCACAAAACTGAGACGATATTCCAAAGCACGCAATTTCACTAAAAGCCGCTCATGTGGTACAGTTTCAAAAGCCTTCTGGATATCCAGAAATACGGAATCGATCTGAAATCACTTGTCAATAGCAGTCAACACTTCACATGTTACATAAGAACGATCTTCACTAAATCCATGTTCACTGTGTGTCAATAGATCGTTTTCTTCGAGGTAATTCATAATGTTATCCTACTACCTTTCTTGAATATTGGTGTGACCTGTGCAACTTTCCAGTCTTTGGGTACTGATCTTTCGTCGGGATTTCGCCGATCTAACGCGTCAGTTCGACAGAGTTTTGGCACGATATACCTCAGGAGAACATCCTACAACTGTACTTAATAATGCCGAATCGAATAAATACCTGAATAAGCACCAAATGTGGATCAACGCGTTACTTACTTGTTCGATGTCTGAAGCACTTTTTGTTGGATAAATCATCCACATTGTTCTGTACATGTACTACACATCGACGGATTTTCGTCTCATTCGCATTATTCTTTCATGGCCTATAGTTTTTGTGTGTGTTATAACGTATATCCATACTCCCAGAATGACTAGGAAGATGCGTTATAAATATGGTGAAAATACTGTTTAATTATTTGCAGTATCCTTAATATGGGAAAACCAATAATAATTAGTCTACAACAGATTGCTGTTCAAAAAGGACTGTCATCTCTTTTTTGCAAAGCATTTGCAGAAGAGAACGCTTCTGCTCATATAATGTGTTTACCTTTAATCAGTTTCAATAGATGGTTGAAATTGCTCTGAGCCCTATGGGACTTAACATCTGAAGTCATCAGTCCCCTAGACCTGGAACTACTTAAGCCTAACTAACCTAAGGACATCACACACATCCATGCCCGAGGCAGGATTCGAACCTGCGACCGTAGCAGCAGCGCATTCCCGGACTGAAGCGCCTAGAACCGCTCGGCCACAGCGTCCGGCAAATTCCAATAGATCATCGAACATTGAGAACAGCTGAAATCTCTCAAATTGAATGAAGCTCCATGGCTCGGCCGATCCCTTAACACGGTGCATGGTATTTGCGGCTGCGTTAGCAGTTCTGTTAACTATAATCCATCGCCCATCGCACGAACAAAAAGCCCTGCCCAGTAGTTGGAAGAAATCACAGATCGCACCCGTTTACAAGAAGGGCAGGACACGTGATCCTCAAAACTTCCGTCCGGTATCCTTGATATCGATTTGTTATAGAATCTTCGAATATATTCTAAATTAAAAATATAGCGAGGTATCTCTGACAGAATAACCTCCCCATGGCAACCTGTATGATTTCCGAAAACATTGATCACGTGAAACCCAACTCGCTATTTTCTCAGATGACTGCTAAAAGTAATGGACGAAGGGAGGTAAATGCAGTATTTTTCGATTTTCGAAAAGTATTTGATTCAGTACCACGGCTATACTATTATAAAAAGTGAGGCACTATGACGTATCAATGAAAATTTGCGTCAGTTGAGGATATTTGATAAGGAGAATGTAGCTTGTAATCTTGGATGAAGAGTCATCATTAAGTATCAAAGTAACTTAGATTGTGCCCAAGGGAAGTGTCTTGGAAGCCTTGCTGTTGATATTGTGCAGGGAAATGCTAAAGTCCGTATTATTTCAAAAGTCAATATTTCACGGAATAATGCAGGTAGGGAGAGCCGCACGCGGTAGCCGAGTTGTCTTGGGCGCCTTGCCACGGTTCGCACGGCTCCCCTCGGAGGTTCGAGCCCTTCCTCGGGCACGGGTATGTGTTTTGTCCGTAGTGTAAGTCAGTTTAAGTTAGGGACCGATGGTCTCAGCTGTTTGGTCCCATAGGAACTTACCACAAATTTCCCAAATTTAGGTTTTTACTGAAACTAAAGAAAGTGCAAATGACAAATAATCCTGAGTTAATAACGAGCATCAAAACCGTTATAGGGATTAGTGAACACAGGGTTGTCGTAGCGATACTGTATATTGTAATCCCGAAATCCTCGAAAAACAAACAAAAAGTATACCTATTCAAAAATGTGATAAAAATTCACTTGACGCCTTCCTGAGAGACAATCTCGACTCATTCCAAATTAATAATATAAGTGTAGACCAGAAGTGGTTTGCATTCAAAAAATAGTATCGGCAGCAATTGAGAGATTTATACGAAATAAACTAACAAACGGCGGAGCTGATCCTCCGTGGTACACAAACGGGTTAGAACACTGTTGCAGAAACAACTAAACAAACATACCAAATTTAAACAGACGCAAAATCCCTAAGATGCGCTAAATTCCGGGCTTCTCTAAAGGATAGCCAGAGTTCAATGCGAGATGCCTATAACAGTTTCCACGACGAAACTTTGTCTCGAAACCTGGCAGACAAATCCAGGATATTCTGGTCGTATATGAAGTATGCTAGTGGCAATTTACAATCAATGCCTCCTCTGCGCTATAACACTGGAGATACTATCGAAGACAGAGCTACCGAAGTAGAGTTACTAAACGCAGCCTTCCGAAATGCCTTCACAAAAGAAGAAGTAGTAAATGTTCCAGAATTCGAATCGAGAACAGCTGCCAACGAGAGCAACGTAGAAGTAAATATCCTTGGAGTAGTGAAGCAACTCAAATCACTTAATAAAAGCAAGTCTTCTGCCCCAGACTGTATAAAAATAGGTTCCTTTCCGAGTATGCTGATGCATTAGCTCCATGCTTAACAATCATATACAACCGTCCGCTCAACGTGAGATCTGTACCCCAAGACTGGAAGGTTGCACAGGTCACACCAATATACAAGAAAGGTAGTAGGAGTAATCCACTAAATTGCAGGACCATATCGTTAACGTCGATATGCAGCAGGACTTTAGAACATATATTGTGTTCGAACATTACGAATTACCTCGAAGGAAACGGTTTATTGACACGCAGTCAACATGGGTTTAGTAAAGATCGTTCCTGTGAAACACAACTAGCTCTTGTTGAGTGCTATTGGCAAGGGATTTGAGATCGATTCCGTATTTCCGGAAGGCCTTTGACACTGTACCGCACAAGCGGCTCGTAGTGAAAATGCGTGCTTATGGAATATCGTCTCAGTTTTGTGACTGGATTGGCCATTTCCTGTCACGAAGGTCACAATTCTTAGTAACTGACGGAATGTCATCTAGTAAAGCAGAAGTGATTTCGGGCGTTCCCCAAGGTAGTGCTATAGGCCCTTTTCTGTTCCTTATCCATATAAACGATTTGGGAGACAATCTGAGCAGCCGTCTTTGGTTGTTTGCAGATGACGCTTCCGTTTATCGACTAATAAAGTTATCAAAAGATCAAATTGAAATTGCTCTGAGCACTATGGAACTCAACTGCTGTGGTCATTAGTCCCCTAGAACTTAGAACTACTTAAACCTAACTAACCTAAGGACATCACACACATCCATGCCCGAGGCAGGATTCGAACCTGCGACAGTAGCAGTCGCATGGTTCCGGACTGCGCGCCTAGATCAAAAGATCAAAATAAACTGCAAAATGATTTAGAAAAGATATCTGATTGTGCGAAAAGTGGCAGCTGACCCTAAATAACGAAAAGTGTGAGATCATCCACAAGAGTTCTAAAAGGAACTCTTTAAACTTCGGTTACACGATAAATAGGTCTAATCGAAAAGCCGTAAATTCAACTAAATATCTAGGTATTACAATTACGAACAAGTTAAATTGGACAGAACACATAGAAAATGATGTGGGAAAGGCTCACCAAAGGCTGCGTTTTATTTTCAGGACACTTAGTAGGTCGGTTACATTTTCTAAGGAGACTGCCTACAGTACACTTGTCCGTCCTCTTTTAGAATACTGCTGCGCGGTATGGGATACTTACCAGATAGGACTGACGGAGTACATCGAAAAAGCTCCAAGAAAGGCAGCACATTTTGTTTTATGGCGAAATATGGGAGAGAGTGTCACCGAAATGATACCGGAAGTGGGTTGGGCATCATTTAAGGCGTTTTTCGTTCTGACGGAATCTTCTCACGAAATTCCAATCACCAACTTTCTCCTCCGGGTGCGAAAATGTTTTGTTGACACCAAACTATATAGGGAGGCACGATCACCACCATAAAATAAGGGAAATCAGAGCTCGTACGGAAAGATACAGGTTTTCATTCTTTCCCCGCGCTATACGAAATTGGAATAATAGAGAATTGTGAAGGTGTTTCTATGAACCCTCTGCCAGGCACTTGAATGTAATTTGCAGAGTATCCATGTAGATGTAGATGCAGATGTACACCAACAGATGGCTCTTTATATGATACAAAAGCAATATTTAGCATAGCAATGGAGTTTTGAAGATGTTACTTATAACAAATGCTCAGTATGTCGGCCGTCATTCACCCACAGTGCCTATAGTCAGGCGACAACGTTGTGAAATGCTCTGTACAACTTACCAGTTGGTATGGTGAAAAACTGCCGTCCAGTGTTGTCTTTTAGCATCGTTAATGCGGTCGGACGATCGCGGGTGACTTGAGACTTCAGCTAAGCCTACAGCCAATAATCACACGTACTGAGGTCTGGGGAGCCGGGAGTGGCTGCTCAGCTCGTGATCCTCACTAAATAATGTGCGCGAGACATCTTGCACACGTGTAGCAGTGCGGAGTGGGGCGCCGTCCTGGATAAAAGTCGTACCTTTCGGAGAGTGTTTATTAGCCAGACATGGGACGATGCGATTTAGTAACATCGCCCTACCTCGCACCCGCCACGCTGACAGTTTGCAAAGTTGCCCGTCTGTTGCCCAGTTTTACTGTCTTTTTCCATTTCAATAAAAGCCAATGCCATTTCAGGCATTTGTTTCACTTTTTACCACTCGACCGAAATTGTTCTGTGAATTAGGCTACAGGAAAGTTAAGGAGGTATTCGAGAAAAAAAGAGAAGCAGCTGTACGAATATAAAGATCTCAGATGGAGAACCAGTCTTCAGCAAAGATGGGAAAGGTGGGAGGTCGAAGGAGTATGTAGAGGGTCTATACAAAATGTAGGGCAGCGGGTTAACAGTAGTCATTGTAATCACTCACGTTGTTGTTGTTGTTGTTGTTTTGGTCTTCAGTCCTGAGACTGGTTTGATGCAGCTCTCCATGCTACTCTATCCTGTGCAAGCTGCTTCATCTCCCAGCACCTACCCCAAACTACATCCTTCTGGATTTGCTTAGTGTAGTCATCTCTAGGTCTCCCTCTACGATTTTTACCCTCCACACTGCCCTCCAGTACTAAATTGGTGATCCCTTGATGCCTCAGAACATGTCCTACCATCCTATTCCTACTTCTAGTCAAGTTGTGCCACAAACTCCTCTTTTCCCCAATTCTATTCAATACCTTCTCATTAGTTATGTGATCCACCCATCTAATCTTCAGCATCTTTGTATAGCACCACATTTCGAAAGCTTCTATTCTCTTCTTGTCCAAACTATTTATCGTCCACGTACTCCATACAAATACTTCTCAATCTATACTCGGTGTTAACAAATTTCTCTTTTTCAGAAACGCTTTCCTTGCCATTCTCGGTCTACATTTTATATCCTCTCTACTTAGAATATCATCAGTTATTTCTTTCCCCAAATAGCAAAACTCCTTTACTACATTAAACGTCTCATTTCCTAATCCAATTCCCTCAGCATCACAGGCCTTAATTCGACTAAGTTCCACTATCCTCGTTTTGCTTTTGTTGATGTTCATCTTATATCCTCCTTTCAAGACACTGTCCATTCCGTTCAACTGCTCTTCCAAGTCCTTTGCTGTCTCTGAGGTTCGCAAATGACATTTTAACTCTGTCAAAGTTTTTATTTCTTCTCCATGAATTTTAATACCTACTCAGAATTTATATTTTGTTTTCTTTACTACTTGCTCAATATACAGATTCAACAGCATCGGGGAGAGGCTACAATCCCGTCTCAATCCCTTTCCAACCACTGCTTCCCTTTCGTGCCCCTTGACTCTTATAACTGCCATCTGGTTTCTGTTAAAATTGAAAAACGACTTTCGCTCCCTGTATTTTACCCCTGCCACCTTCAGAATTTGAAAGAGAGTATTCCAGTCAACACTGTCAAAAGCTTTCTCTAAGTCTACAAATGCTAGGAATGTAGGTTTGCCTTTCCTTAATCTTTCTTCTAAGATAAGCCGTAGGGTCAGTATTGCCTCACGTGTTACAGCATTTCTACGGAATCCAAACTGATGTTTCTTGAGTTCGGCTTTTACCAGTTTTTCCATTTGTCTGTTAAGCATTCGTACTAGTATTTTACAGCCGTGACTTATTAAACTGATAGTTCGGTAATTTTCACATCTGTCAACACTTGCTTCATTTGGAATTGAAATTATTATATTCTTCTTGAAGTATGAGGGTATTTCGCCTGTCTCATATATCTTACTGACCAGATGGTAGAGTTTTGTCAGGACTGGCTCTCCCAAGGCTGTCAGTAGTTCTAATGGAATGTTGTCCACTCCCGGGGCTTTGTTTCGACTCAGGTCTTTCAGTGCTCTTTCAAACTCTTCATGCAGTATCATATCTCCCATTTCTTCTTCATCTACATCCTCTTTCATTTCCATAATATTGTCCTCAATTACATTGCCCTTGTATAGACCCTCTATATAATCCTTCAACCTTTCTGCTTTCCCTTCTTTGCTTAGAACTGGGTTTCCATCAGAGCTCTTGATATTCATGCAAGTGGTTCTCCTTTCTCCTTTCTTCCTGTAGGCAGTATCTATCTTACCCCTAGTGAGATAAGCCCTCTACATTCTTACATTTGTCGTCTAGCCATCCCTGCTTAGCCATTTTGCACTTCCTGCCGATCTCATTTTTGAGACGTTTCTATTCCTTTTTGCCCGCTTCATTTACTGCATTTTTATATTTTCTCCTTTCATCAATTAAATTCAATATTTCTTCTGTTACCCAAAGATTTCTAGCATCTCTCGTCTTTTTATCTACCTGATCCTCTGCTGCCTTCACTACTTCATAACTCAGTGCTACCCATTCATCTTCTGCTGTATTTCTTTCCCCCATTCTTGTCAATTGTGCCCTTATGCTCTCCCTAAAACTCTGTACAATCTCTGGTTTAGTCAGTTTATCCAGGCCCCATCTCCTTAAATTCCCCCTTTTCGCAGTTTCTTCAGTTTTAATCTACAATTCATAACCAATAGATTGTGGTCAGAGTCCACATCTACCCTTGAAAATGCCTTACAATTTGACGGCCTGAGTGGCCAAGCGGTTCTAGGTGCTACAGTCTGGAACCACGCGACCGCTACTGTTGCAGGTTCGAATGCTGGCTCGGGCATGGATGTGAGTGATGTCCTTAGGTTAGTTAGGTTTATTTACTTCGGATTTCTAGGGGACTGATGACCTCAGATTTTAAGTCCCATTGTGCTCAGAGCCATTTGAACCTTTTTTTGTCATTAAAATTTAAAACCTGGTTCCTAAATCTCTGTCTTACCATTATATAATTTATCTGATACCTTCTAGTATCTCTAAGCTTCTTCCATGTATACAACCTTCTTTCATGATTCTTGAACCAAGTTACATTCACTCATAGGGGGAAATATTTGAAATATTAGAATTATTTAGAATTTCTGTAGATGTTTCTCGCCGTCGTTTACGAGAGCCTGGAACATTTTGATGGTGACAATGTAGTTCGGAATATTTAAACAATTGTGGCGCTTTTTTATCCCAATTGTGCAAGGAATTCCATCAACATAACTCACCAAGCGTTATTACACTGTTGAAAATCCTTTTCATCAACCTCATAGCACTGTGCGACCACACCTCCAACCACTTCGCGAGGCTGGCCATTTCGCCTATTTCTTCATGCGGAGGCTGCACTACTCCCACTCAGGTCCATGACTGGCTACTGGCAGAGCGGAAGTTGCACTAATCCCTAAACAAAAGCTTCAGCTGGTGGCAAAGTTTCGATATTTGATACCTGAGAAATTCCTGTTGAAGCACATGCTCTCTCTCTCTCTCTCTCTCTCTCTCTCTCTCTCTCTCTCAAGCAGTCACGTCATGTAGTGTGACACTGCCAGGACTGTACGCACCGTTGGTCATGGTTGGTTAAAACCACAAACAAAGCAGCATTTACCTAGTAAACCCCAGGTGTGCATGTCTTGGAAATATTCCCGCACTCTATCTGACTGATTGAGTAATTAATTACATCGATACCCTTTTTGTGGACAGTTTTTCCTTGCTTCCTATTGGTGGATAATAGAACTGGAATATTTGATGGGATGTTATCCTACAACCTCCCAGCCGGCCGGAGTGACCGAGCGTTTCTAGGCGCTTCAGTCTGGATCCGCGCGACTGCTGCGGTGGCAGGTTCGAATTCTGCCTCGAGCATGGTTGTGTGTGATGTCCTTAGGTTAGTTAGGTTTAAGTAGTTCTAAGTTCTAGGGGACTGATGTCCTGAGCTGTTAAGTCCCATAGTGCTCACAGCCATTTTTACAACCTCCCAGTATGCAAACATCGGTCGGTACTAGTACAGTTACGTCATTTGGTAGAAAGTCCATTAAGTTGAAGGTAACTGAAAATTTCGAAGTTCAGTTCAGTTGCACGCTATGTCTATAAACAATCTGTGGAGGGTTTGTACTGGTGCTACAATGAGATGGAGATGGAGGAGAATGAGCAGGAAGGGTCTACTGCCTGATATGATAGAGACAACAGCAAATACCACTGAAAGACAGAGATCACTGTGATGTATTGAGAAGCACTAAACCTGACACACTTAAACCACCTCCTGATCGTCCACACACAGCGCACCTGTCCCCTCGTACACCGCCATTGCCAACGCTCAGAGGCCAGAGAAAACTGTAGCAGCCATGGATGTGCGTGTATACCAGAATGCACCATCCAAGCCATGGGCGGCGTCCAGGGATAATTGAAGTGGTAGGACTTCGGATTTCATCAATGCGTTCAGGACCAACACTTGGCAGTGATCAATACTGAATTGCTCAATTGTCCATGGAGAATACATGCAACACACGCGATCGAAAAGACAGCTCAACTCGTACTGAGTATCAGTTCGCTATTCAGCTATCCAGAGTGCATAATCGCCGGGAGTTGTCCTGCAGCTGCGCGCAAAAAACGACTAGTCCGCTGGCCTGAACTTTTCTTTGTCTCTACCACTCGCAAGAGCTTTTAGCCAACAAAACCATTTGTTCTGGCCACAGTCTATCTCTGCCACGTGCTCCTCATGACGAATTTTGTCGTCCTAGGAAACCAGCGACGTATTTACCACTATAATTACAATCACATAGTTCGATTGCAGCCCCAACCTGATTACATTAAACAGAGATCGAAGTAACAGAAACACCTCCTCCTGAAGACTGTGGCTCTGGAAATATCAATAACCCTCTTATGACTGGGCATCTCCTTATGGCTATCGATGCCTTGAAACTGCAGTCCCCCACGTCAAACCAATATCTCCCTTATGACTGGACACAGCCGATTTCTTTGTACATGTTGCAACAATAACCACAGTCACTTCACACCCCCAAAACAAGCTTTATAAGCATGCCATTCATACCGCCAACTAAGTACAATACTTCGCCAGTAACTGAATGCTGGTGGCTCCAAGCAATATTCAGTGGAGAACCGCGATGGATCGACATGCCTCATTTGTTTACCTTGCATGTGTGTCTTAGGAAGAGAGACATAATCGTCTTATGAGCGACCAGATATTAAAAATACGATCGCAAAGACCGTGTTATTGTAACCCCGCATAAAAATCGGTCTTCGTTCTACAGACACCCAAGTATCAACAACGATATCCATGCTGAAAAGTATACCTTCCTTATAAATCGAGGTATGCTAGTGCTTCTGAATAAAGTAGTCTTCCGCACAAATACCAAGATATTGAATGTGGATAGTGATTGCGGTTTCTGTATTAACAGACCGAAAGTGTAGGTGCACATTGCTAGCGATGTAAGCCCGTAATAAAGTCAACACTATCACCGAATTTAGAAAGTGATGCAGCTAAGAAACATGGTACTAGTCCAATATTTGCAACTGCTTCTTGCAGCTGCTACGTATTTGTCACACTAACAAACAGTATTTGTAGCGTCTTCTATATCGATAGTATGTAGACAGTGTAACAGAGGTTCTGCGACATGTCCACGTGGTTATAGGGGAGGTTGATGGTTGATTGAGAATGATCGCTTACAGTGGATGGTGTGTTAGATGAGCAATCACTTAAAATGCATCACTAGATGGACCTCATAAAATATGTATAAAATCCCATGACTTCTCAGGTCTTTAGTGGCAAGCTTTCAGCCAGAAATGCTGTCTGGTATTTAGTACCATTCAGCCACATATTTTGGGTGCATCCTATCGCGTTGTCTTAATGATTACAGCGTCCGGTCCCGGTAGCTGAGTGGTCAGCTCGACAGAATGTCAATCCTAAGCGACCGGGTTCGTTTCCCGGCTGGACTGGAGATTTTTTCCGCTCAGGGACTGGATGTTGTTGTGTTCTAACCATCATCATTTCATCCCCCATCGACGCGCAACTCGTCGAAGTGGCGTCAAACCGAAAATGTCGTCCTAACCGCCGTCTGCTTCACGTCTGCTGTGCAGCGAGCTACGTTATGTAAGTATTAACTGTATTTTTCTTACTTGTCACTTCTTTTTCCGTGTGTTTTTGCTTTTAGGAAGCTTTAATTGTCGATTGCTATTAATAGTGTTCCATAAATTTCCTGTTAGTTTTGAATACAGTCAGAGAGAGTCCCTTTAGTCAGCCATAGTGCCAGTAGTGCTAGTGATTGTTTTCAATACAGTCCAGAGACGGGTAGTGCTATTTTCATTGTTTTCTACAAGAAGTGGCTAGCAATCACAGTTTAGTCAATAATCAGCCGCCTTTAGTGAATTAGCAGTAGTTAAAAGTTGATTAAGTCTCTTCAGTAAATTAATTCCTTAGGATGGATAGGATGTATGACTGCTGTGTACGGACGCACGAGGAGCTGGCCACTCTTCACGAACAGCTGAGCGTGTTGATGGCCGCGGTCATCCGTCTTCAGGCTGCTGCCTCGGAGTGTAGCGGCAGTAGGGAGTCTAGTGCGTCGCAAGGTACACCGCAGGTGTTACATGCTTCACCCACTGTCCCTTCTGTCGAGATACCTTCGCGGGTACCGGGCGCGGTTGGGCCACCCTCTCTGCTAGGGGAGTGGCGGGTTCAGTGGCGTTCGCGGCGCACGAGGCGGAGGGTCAATGTGGAGGCTGGCCGTGTGGCATCGCCCGCTCTGTCTGTGAGTGGACATGTGGCTGCTCCTTCAGCAAGGTCCGAGCAGGCACACGGGGGGAGGGGTTTATTAGTTATTGGGAGCTCCAACGTTAGGAGGGTGATGGAGCCCCTTAGGGAAATAGCGGAAAGGTCGGGGAAGAAGGCCAGTGTTCACTCTGCTTGCCGGGGGGTCTCATCCGAGATGTGAAGGAGGCCCTACCGGCGGCGATAGAGAGCACTGGGTGCACCTGACTGCAAATTGTTGCTCATGTCGGCACCAATGACTCCTGCCGTCTGGGTTCAGAGGTCATCCTCAGTTCGTACAGGCGGTTGGCGGAATTGGTGAAGGCGGAAAGCCTCGCTTGCGGGGTGGAATCTGAGCTAACTATTTGTAGTATCGTTCCCAGAACCGATCGCGGTCCTCTGGTTTGGAGCCGAGTGGAAGGCTTAAACCATGGCCGGATGCGGCTACAAGGCTAGCGGAGTACGTGTGGAGTGCACATGGGGGTTTTTAGGTTAGAGAATTCCCTCCCTAGGCCCTACAAGACGCCTCCTGAGACGCGGCAAGGTAGGAGTAGGCAAAATGCAACAGGGAATAACAATATTAATGTGCTAATAGTAAACTGCAGGAGCGTCTATAGTAAGGTCCCAGAACTGCTCTCATTAATAAACGGTCACAGCGCCCATATAGTACGAGGGACAGAAAGTTGGCTGAAACCAGACGTAAACAGTAATGAAATCCTAAACTCAGATTGGAATGTATACCGCAGAGACAGGCTGGACAGTGAAGGGGGAGGCGTGTTTATAGCGATAAGAAGTGCAATAGTATCGAAGGAAGTTGACGGAGATCCGAATTGTCAAATGATTTGGGTGAAGGTCAAGGTTAAAGCAGGCTCAGACATTGTAATTGGATGTCTCTATAGGACCCCGGGCTCAGCAGCTGATGTGGCTCAGCACCTGAAGAATAATTTGGAAAAAATTTCGAGTGCATTTCCCTACCATGTTATAGTTCTGGGTGCAGATTTTAACTTGCCGGATACAGACTGGGTGACTCAAACGTTCATAACGGGTGTCAGGGTCAAAGAATCCAGTGAAATTTTTTTAAGTGCTTTATCTACCTTGAGCAGTTAAACAGAGAACCGACTCGTGGCGATAACATATTAGACCTTCTGGTGACAAACAGACCCAAACTATTTGAATCAGTTAATGCAGAACAGGGAATCAGCGATCATAAAGCGGTTACTGCATCGATGATTTCAGCCGTAAATAGAAATATTAAAAAAGGTAGGAAGATTTTTCTGTTTAGCAAAAGTGACGAAAAGCAGATTACAAAGTACCTGATGGCTCAACATAAAAGTTTTGTCTCAAATACAGATAGTGTTGAGAATCATTGGAGAAAGTTCAAAACCATCGTACACTATGAGTTAGATGAGTATGTGCCAAGCAAGATCGTAAGCGATGGAAAAGAGCCACCGTGGTACAACAACCGAGTTAGAAAACTGCTGCGGAAGCAAAGGGAACTTCACAGCAAACGTAAACATAGCCAAAGCCTTGCAGACAAACAAAAATTACGAGAAGCGAAAGGTAGTGTGAGGAGGGCTATGCGAGAGGCGTTCAATGAATTCGAAAGTAAAGTTCTATGTACTGACTTGGCAGAAATCCTAAGAAATGTTGGTCCTATGTCAAAGCGGTAGGTGGATCAAAACAAAATGTCCAGACACTCTGTGATCAAAATGGTACTGAAACAGAGGATGACAGACTAAAGGCCGAAATACTAAATGTCTTCTTCCAAAGCTGTTTCACAGAGGAAGACTGCACTGTACTTCCTTCTCTAGATTGTCGCATAGTTGACAAAATGGTAGATATCGAAATAGACGACAGAGGGATAGAGAAACAATTAAAATTGCTCAAAAGGGGAAAGGCCGCTGGACCTGATGGGATACCAGTTTGATTTTACACAGAGTACGCTAAGGAACTTGCCCCCCTTCTTGGAGCAGTGTACCGTAGGTCTCTAGAAGAGCGAAGCGTTCCAAAGGATTGGAAAAGGACACAGGTCCTCCCCGTTTTCAAGAAGGGACATCGAACAGATGTGCAGAACTATAGACCTATATCTCTAACGTCGATCAGTTGTAGAATATTGGAACACGTATTATGTTCGAGTACAATGTATTTTCTGGAGACTAGAAATCTACTCTGTGGGAATCAGCATGGGTTTCGAAAAAGACGGTCGTTTGAAACCCAGCTCGCGCTATCCGTCCACGAGACTCAGAGGGCCACAGACACTGGTTCACAGGTAGATGCCCTGTTTCTTGACTTCCGCAAGGCGTTTGACACAGTTCCCCACAGTCGTTTAACGAACAAAGTAAGAGCATACGGACTATCAGACCAATTGTGTGATTCGATTGAGGAGTTCCTAGATAACAGAACGCAACATGTCATTCTCAATGGAGAGAAGTGTTCCGAAGTAAGAGTGATTTCATGTGTGCCGCAGGGGAGTGTCATAGGACCGTTGCTTTTCACAATAAATGACCTGGTGGATGACATCGGAAGTTCACTGAGGCTTTTTGCAGGTGATACTGTGGTGTATCGAGAGGTTGCAACAATGGAAAATTGTACTGAAATGCAGGAGGATCTGCAGCGAATTGACGCATGGTGCAAGGAATGGCAATTGAATCTCAATGTAGACAAGTGTAATGTGCTGCGAATACATAGAAAGATAGATCCCTTATTTATCTACAAAATATGTCAGCAACTGGAAGCAGTTAATTGCATAAATTATCTGGGAGTACGCATTAGGTATGATTTAAAATGGAATGATCATATAAAGTTGATCGTCGGTAAAGCAGATGCCAGACTGAGATACGTTGGGAGAATCCCAAGGAAATGCAATCCGAAAACAAAGGAAGTAGGCTGCAGTACGCTTGTTCACCCACTGCTTGAATACTGCTCAGCAGTGTGGGATCCGCACCAGATAGGTTTGATAGAAGAGACAGAGAAGATCCAAAGGAGAGCAGCGCGCTTCGTTACAGGATCATTTAGTAATCGCGAAAGCGTTACGGGATGATAGATAAACTCCAGTGAAAGACTCTGCAGGAGAGACGCTCAGTAGCTCGGTACGGGCTTTTGTTAAAGTTTCGAGAACATACCTTCACCGAAGAGTCAAGCAGTATATTGCTCCCTCCTACGTATATCTCGCGAAGAGACCATGAGGATAAAATCAGAGAGATTAGAACCCCCACAGAAGCATACCGACAATCCTTCTTTCTACGAACAATACAAGACTGGAGTAGAAGGGAGAACCGATAGAGGTACTCAGGGTACCCTCCTCCACACACCGTCAGGTGGCTTGCGGAGTATGAATGTAGATGTAGAAAGACTTGCACCCGGCGAACACTCTACCCGACGGGAGGCCATAGTTACATCAGATTTACATTTTAATGATTACTGCCACTGGTAGATTATATTCACGGCACTCTCCTATCTCAAAACTAGTTACCTCTTTCGATCCTGTCTGCTAAGGACCCTGTACGGCAAAACTCCATCGTGATTTTAATCAGTCCCTCGGCACCTTGTAACTCTCCCTCGGTCTCTGCCACGATCTCACTGCAGCCTTGTCCATGTGGTCATCACAGTTTGAGTCGTAACTGAGCCGAAGTTGGAGAGACAAACACGGAGAGCTGAGTTAATGCAACGGGACGATCTTTTTACCGTCTGGTGGAAATGGGAACATTTTGTCGTAGCTCTGATAACCGTGTGCAATGTGTAAAGCCAGTGCCAAACAAAGCTTTATCCTGCGACACAAGCTAGTAGGAAAGACAGTACCAGCAGTTACAGTAGTGTTTATGAGGAAAGTTAGGTAGACTCCACATAATATGTCAACTAGAAGATGGACAATGATTTTGCTACAGCTTTGAGGGATGTTTTCAAACTACAAATGGTTCAAATGGCTCTGAGCACTATGCGACTTAACTTCTGAGCTCATCAGTCGCCTAGAACTTAGGTTAGTTAGGTTTAATTAGTTCTAAGGACATCACACACACATCCATGCCCGAGACAGGATTCTAACTTGCGACCGTAGCGGTCTCTCGGCTCCAGACTGTAGCGCCTAGAACCGCACGGCCACTCCGGCCGCCAGCGGCGGACTTAGCGCACAGTATCCCTCAGGGTGCATTTCTATCTGTCACCAAAACATTATCTCTATCTTCGTTATTTTGTACCATCCAATAGAAAGAAACTATGAGCTATAAAAACTTCACTCTCACCCAATAGAGAATTTGATAAGGTGTTACTGTGTTCCTCTCTTCCGATATGTCAAAAACAAGTACCGTCTGTGTGCTATGTGGAGATCCTACTGAAAATATACAGGTACTGCTCGACTGGAGCAGGTAACCAGTGATCGAAGTCGCTTCAGGACCTGCACTGTAGGACCACCATATCCCACAGACTATCAATTAAAATAGAGTGTCATTGGGCCTTTGTTTGATATGTTGCTTTCCGCTGTAACACATCGAAGTAGTATATGTCTGCAGCTTTGTACACCGCCATACCTTTTTTTTTTTTATCCACCACAACTTCAAGGTCTGTGTCATGTGTTAAACCGACATAAACACATTTCGATCCATTGGCTCTCACAGAAAGCTGGACATTGCATGGTGTAAACTATGATGCTGTTCTCACAGCACACAGGATGGTTGAAATAAGAGAGAGGCGGTGTTTCTTACTGACAAACATGTGAAAAACATCACAACATGTGGAAACTGGAAGAGTTTGCGGCATTGTGGAGCTTTCCAAACAGCTATACAGAGGTGATGACCTGTACATTTAATCTCACCTTCAATAGTGATGGGGGTAGCAGACGTCTTGGTGTTCCATTATGATTGAAACAGATATCACGTACATAGCTGCAATATGAGGAATCGGTGCTGGTCATCCCTGGAACGTGTTGCTCTCATAAAGACTCTCTCCCCCTCAAACAGGTGGAGTCGGTCAATCATTATGTGGTAATCAACCATGTACCAGTAGATGGAAAAGATGCCACAGATGCACTGTAATAAGCACCACAGTTGATGGTGCTATCAATTTCAGCAATATTATCAGTTTTTCCATAATGTCAACGCGGACCAGTGACATGGTAGCATGTTTCCCAGGTTCTGCATCATCACTAAACTGCCCCCCCCCCCCCTCTACTTTCCGAGTACCATTGCGAATGTAGGTAGATGACTGGTGCTTATGTACAAGAATTATCGATGAACAGATGTACTGCACAAAGTAGACCAGACAGCATCTCTACTCATGAAGTTTGGTTATCTACATATTTCTAGCAGTTTGATCACAGTGTTTAATTTAGTATTACGATTGCCCATCTTTCCCTGCGTGGATGTGGGTCACAGACTATTCTTGAATTGATTAGATAAAGTTGGATATTGAAAGGTCTCCTTGCACTGTCTTTGACCAACCCTCCCTACAAACTGTCTCCTATTTAATTTTCAACTGACCAGAAGTAGGAGGTTATTATACCCATTAAACCCCAGGTCTCGTGAAGGAACAGAGAGAGCTGAATCCGTAACAGGTGTTCAGGGAGACTATTCTACACCAATCGTTCTCACAGCGCATCTCCAGATGCAGACATGTCGAAGAGGTTAGCACCCCTCATCGGTGTATGGTAGATATGAAAGTGTTGTGATGATATAACAGATGATCGTAAAGAAGAAATTTGTGCATGATTGAGCTCCAGACGAATGTAGTTTAGAACTGGTAGCACAGTAGATTCATATAAAATATTCTAAATTATTGGTCCTGTGTTTGGTGCCCATACAAGTACGGTATCAGAAAGAGAGAAATGATCGTGGAACATAAACACATTCCAAGGGCTACATGTTCCTGCATTAAACACGCTATAATGCTAGAGCTGTGCTGCTTGTGCCTTCTTAGTCGTGTGGAATACAACGCTGTTAATATTCCAGTGTAATAAAGCGCATGATATACATTCTTTCTGTGAGTTTCTTTATGGTGAACTATGGTGACGCACTGTATGGTGATAAAACTACTACCTATCACGTCAAAGAAGGCATTAATTCTTTGTAACACTCAAACTTTGTAAACACCTGGTGTCATACACCTCTGTAAAAGTATGAAGGCCAAATACAGTTCGGAAATTGTGATCTTTTCACAACAGTCCCATAAAATGGTCGTCAGCAGGCAAAAATGCATACGAAGGAACAGCGACATCTTACAAGGAAATAAGCACTACAGGCAGTGCCAGAGATTGTGTAACAGTCCTACAGTTTACCATTGCCCCTTGTAACCTTCCTCTTGCACACTGAAGTCATGGTCCGATTTTAGGTTGTATTGCTCATGTGCACGATAATATTGCCATCTCCGCTATTAAGGTGTCTTTATGTAGCGCCATTCTACCACCCTCATCCAGAATATGCAGTCCTATTGATTTCGCTAACTTCATATCTCATGGCATTCTTCTCTAATTTTGTATATTTAACTAGTTTTTCGCGATTTTACGTATTTTATCGCTTTTCCCTCAATTTCAACGTATTTCACATCAGTATTTCGTGATGAAATCGGTAAAATTCGAGAAAAACCTCGTATAATGCGTTATTCAATTTTTCGTCAAAGTTTCCCATAGGTGTGGTCGTAGTGCTGACATCCCATGTACTGTCTGATATTCTACAAGAATATTTGCGTTTATTGTACACCAAACTATTAAAAATCCAAAGACTTGCCCTCTCCCTTATGGTCCACATGCATGAATTTTGGATACGCCTATCATTAAAAATATAGTAGCAGTCGATTAGTACCTGTATGAGACTCCACTACATCCATCATCTGCGCCAGCCGTTGAAAAACAATTCCGTGTGCTGATATGATCCATGAGAGAGGCTGTCTGCAGACTCATGTAGTGCAGCTCCCGTGGCTTTAGATATTGACTTGTCTTGTGCAACAAATCGCCTCCTTTGCTTTTTCTAATGTTTAGAATTAGCATTCAGTGTAATAGATAGTCTGAACACAAATCAAATGTGCTAATCAGACCCCTACTGCAAGTATCGAGTCTCAACATCTGCATCTCTTGTATATGCCCTGTGACACCGTTTGACGCTGATCCAAATCATCAACCTCCCTTCACTGGATATTTGTCTGCCGGCATTTACTTCTCACCATTCATAACTTGTAGACTGACCTTAAACCCCTGTCTTCCCTTCATCCTCTGTTAGGACACGACAACACTTAAATTCGTGCTGCTAAAGATCATACCACGTTCGATATAATTTATATTACCAATATTTGTGCAAGACATTTCCAGGGGCAGATTTGGACTCTGGCCACAATCTATTGGTTATGAAATGAAGATTAAAGCTAAAGAAATTGCAAAAAGGTGGGAATTTAAGGACATGAGACCTGGATAAACTGAAAGAACCAGAGGTTGTACAGAGTTTCAGGGAGAGCATAACAGAACAATTGACAGGAATGGGGGAAAGAAATACAGTATAAGAAGAATGGGTAGCTTTGAGGGATGAAATAGTCAAGGCAGCAGAGGATCAAGTAGGTAAAAACACGAGGGCTAGTAGAAATCCTTGGGTAACAGAAGAAATACTCAATTTAACTGATGAAAGGAGAAAATATAAATGAAACAGGCAAAAAGGAATACAAACGTCTCAAAAATGAGATCGACAGCAAGTGGAAAATGACTAAGCAGGGATGGCTAGACGATAAATGTAAGGATATAGAGGCTTATCTCACTAGGGGTATGATAGATACTGTCTACATGCAGATTAAAGATACCTTTGGAGAAAGGAGAACCAATTGCATGGATATCAAGAGCTCAGATGGAATCCCAGTTCTAAGCATAGAAGGCAAAGCAGAAATGTGGTAGGAGTATATAGAGGGTCTATACAAGGGCAATGTACTTGAGGATAATATTATCGAAATCGAAGAGGATGTACGTGAAGTTGAAATAGGAGATATGATACTGCGTGAAGAGTTTGACAGAGCACTGAAAGACCTGAGTCGAAACAAGGCCCCGGGAGTAGACAAGATTCCATTAGAACTACTGACAGCCTTGGGAGAGTCAGTTCTGACAAAATTCTAGCATTTGGTATGAGACAGGCGAAATACCCTCATACTTCAAGAAAAATATAATAATTCCAGTCACAAAGAAATCAGGCGTGGACAGATGTGAAAATTAATTAACTATCCGTTTAATAAGTCACAGCTGTAAAATACTAACGCGCATTCTTTACAGACGAATGGAAAAACTTATAGAAGACGACCTCGGGGAAGATCACCTTGGATTCCATAGTAATGTTGGAACACGTGAGGCAATACCTACCCTACGACTTATCTTAGAAGAAAGATTAAGGAAAGGCAAATCTACGATTCTAGTATTTGTAGACTTAGAGAAAGCTTTTGACAATGTTGGTTGTAATACTCTCTTTCAAATTCTGAAGGTGGCAGGGGTAAAATACAGGGAGCGAAAGGCTATTTACAATCTGTACAGAAAGCAGTTGGCAGTTATAAGAGTCGGGGGGTATCAAAGGGATGCAGTGGTTGGGAAGGGAGTGAGACAGGGTTGTAGCCTGTCCCCGTTGTTATTCAATCTGCATATTGAGCAAGCAATGAAGGAAACAAAAGAAAAGTTCGGAGTAGATATTAAAATCCATGGAGAAGAAATAAAAACTTTGACAGAATTACAATGTCATCGGCGAACGTCAGAGACAGCAAAGGACTTGGAATAGCAGTTGAACAAAATGGACAGTGTCTTGAAAGGAGGGTATAAGATGAACATCAACAAAAGCAAAACGAGGCTGATGCTGAGGGATTTTGATTAGGAAATGAGACACTTAAAGTTGTAAAGAAGTTTTGCTATTTGGGGAGCAAAATAACTGATGATGGCCGAAGTAGAGAGGATATAAAATATAGAATGGCAATGGCAAGGAAAGCGTTTGTGAAGAAGAAAATTTTGTTAACATCGAGTATAGATTTAAATGTCAGGAAGTGGTTTCTTAAAATATTTCTATGGAGTGTAGCCATGTATGGAAGTGAAACATGGACGATAAATAGCTTAGACAAGAAGAGAATAGAAGCTTTCGAAATGAGGTTCTACAGAAGAGTGCTGAAGATTAGATGGGTAGATCACATACTTAATGAGGAGGTATTGAATAGAATTGGGGAGAAGAGGAGCCTGTGGCACAACTTGACTAGAAGAAGGGATCGGTTGGTAGGACATGTTCTGAGACACCGAGGGATCACCAATTTAGTATCGGAGGGCAGCTTTGAGGGTAAAAAACGTCGAGGGAGACCAAGAGATGAATACACTAAGCAGATTCAGAAGGATGTAGGTTGCAGTAGGTACTGGCAGATGATGAAGCTTGCACAGGATAGAGTAGCATGGAGAGCTGCATCAGACCAGTCTCAGGACTGAAGACCAAAACAACAACCAATATTGTCTAGATTCTCCAGTAATAATAAACATGCAAGGTGTACGATTGCTCCTATCACACCTCCTTTTATACTCTAAAAATCCACAGTGATGGCACATGATCACCCCAATGAAACTATTTTGTGAGCTGGATGTCCATTGTACTAATGCACCAATATCGCCAAGGAGGATGAAGCATTTTATGTGTTAATCTGTACCCAGTTATAAGGGGGATATTTCCAGAGTTAGTGTCGAATGTTATGAGATTAGGGCTGCAAGTGTAATATTTAATTCTAATTACAGCGATAAATAAATTTTGCTGGTTTCCTAGGACGACGCGGTTTCGAATGTGAGGCGTGTGCCAGAGGAGGCATGTGGCCAGAACAAATGGGCTTTTCTGGCAATCCGTGGTTACAACGAAAAGTTCCAGTAGGCCAGCTAGTCGGTTATTGCACACAGCTACAGGAGTAAGTCCCAGCCACAGTGCCCTTTCGATAGCTAAACAGTAAACTAATACACAGTGTGCATTGGGCTGTCTCTGTGATCGTATGTGTTGCATGTATTCCCCTTGGAAAATTGAGTCATTCAATATCGATAACTGCCAAGTGTTGGCAATGAACGTGTTGATAACATCCTAATTCCTACCACTCCCATCACTTCCTGACGCCCTCCACGTCAGGGTGGTGCACTCTGGCGGACACACGCGTCCACCAAACTGGCTACGGCCGTCCGACCTCTGAGCGTTGGCGCTGGTTGTTCATGAGGAGATTGTCGAGTGACGTGTGGACACTGGGCATGTGCATTTAAGCGATATCCAACATCTAGCCATGACAACTACTGCTACGGCCTGGATTGTGGTATTTTCTGTGTCTTTGTCCTATCCCCTAACACACCCTTTCTCCTTCTCCTCCTCCTCCTCCTTCCGAATGTAGTGGAGAGAACCAATTTAGGAATTCTATAAAGGTTTAAAAATCCAATCGCAATATCCAATCCCCGTTTAATCAATTTATTGTTGTTGCTTTATTGCGAGCACACATACCAGTCCAAAATCTCCACAGATTTTCTATGGACACAGCATGCAGCTGAGCTGAAATTTGAAATTTTCAGCTACCTCCAGCTTAATGGACTTTCTATAAATGACTTAACTGTATCAGTATACACCAATAGGAGGCAACGGGAATAAATAACAGTAGGGTTCGGAAATTGGGAAGCTGTAGGATCGAATCCCATCAAATATTCTAATCCTAGTAATCCACCAATAGAAAGCAACGGAAAACTGTCCCACACGAAGGGCATCGATTTAATTAATTAGACAATCAATCTGATGGAGATATTACCTCACTCTAAGAATTGCACAGGTGGGGTTTACTAGGTAAATGCTGCTTTGTGTGTGATTCGATCCGACCATGGCCAATGGTGCATGCAGTCCTAGCAGGGTTACACTACAGGACATGACCGGTTGTGAGGAGGGGGCGGTGGAGGGAGAGAGAGGGGGATAGGGGAAAGAGAGAGAGCGCATGTGCTTGAACAGGAATTTCTCAGCAATCAAATAATAAAGGACAGCCACCATCAGAAGCTCTTTTGTTTGGGGAATACTGCAACGTCTGCTCTCATAGTGGCCAGTCACGGACCTGAGCAGGGGTAGCGTGGCCTCCACATATAGTAATACGTGGAATGACAAGCCCAATGAAGTGATTGGGCGGGTGGGCTAAAAAAAAATTTCGAAGTTGTTTAATATTCCAAGTATCTTCTCACCCTCAAAGAATTTGTAGGGAATGGAATTTTGTCTATTTAAATATTTAAAGTAAATAAATGAACTATATGATATACACTGCCTTGTATCCCTTAAATTGTTTAAATAAAGAATCTTTCACACATTGTCTTGTGTATGAGAAACTTTTTAACCCTTTATTTGGCAAATGGTGAAAATTAAAAAAAATTAAGTGCTTATATCTATTTATTATACTTAAAGAAATACAATTCAGTCAGTTTTAGAAATTTTTGACAAAAATTATGAAAATTATGAAACGTTGCTTACAAGCAACATTGCCAGCAGTAGATCACACTTATACATATTATAGGAAAAAGGAGTTTGCCGATAACCTGAAGCAAAATGTTTGCCGTACGTGAATAATTTAATTTATAAACACATTTATGCATTCCTGCTGTGTAATAGAACTGTTTCATTTTCCCTTCTTGTTCTTCTTGCAATGGAATTTTTGGAAACAGTTCCTCTTTGGATCGAAGTACAATACTAGATTGCAATTGGAACACATGACTGTAGAATACTCAGACGGACAATAACGACAACGACCTTTGGGACCGTATACAGGCCAATGCTCCATATTATCAAATCGGACATCTTGTGTAACAGTCGGAGCTGTTGCCTTCCTCCTATTCTTTTATGGTGGTGGTTTGTCTGTTGAAGGTCTTCCTACTTTACTTTTACCTGAAAATATCAAACCATTGGCAGTATCTGCCCTAAATGACTTTGATGAGGTCTTCTTGTCCAGAGATTCTCTTCGAAAAATGCAGGAAAGCATTTAAAACACTCAGATCTAGAATAAATCCAAACCATCTCATGTACCATCGCCTAGTTTTCATTGGTACTCTGTAGAGCTCTATCAGCATACCAGCAAGATCAACTCCTCCCATGTGCTTGTTGTACTGACGTACAATACTGGGACAGGGCACATCAATTCTTTTTTGATTGCTGTCCCATCGTTTTCCTGTTGAGAGTAGTTGGACACCAAAAAACGAGCTTGCAAGTGTCACGATTTTATAGCCTGCCCACCTTACTAAAATGAGGTCTGAGTGACTGTCCTTCCTGTAGTCATAGCTGACTCGTCATTCAGTAACCGCTTCTCGTCATGTAGAGGACAGTTGTTTATTCAGTTCTTCCTTATGGTGCCCATGGACTCATTGTTTGATGTTTTGTAAGTATGTTTTAAGTTCAAGGCTGCAAAATAAATTGTCAAAATAAAAGTATTCCAATTCCATTATTTTCTCGTCATCAGCAAGATCAGTTATCATCCCCTTGCCAGTATAGGGAAGAAAATCATAGACAACTCTAGACACACCAGCACGAACAAAAATCTTAAAACGCCACTTGTGTGGCTTATTTGAATATATTGACGCAAATTACCTGCTCTTGTACCTTTATATGCAACCATCTTCTCATCTGTAGAAAATGCCGACTCTTGTTTCTGCTCACGGCAGTTCTATACAATTGACTCAAGAACAGGTCTTATTTTCAAAAGTCTTTCAGAACAGTTCACAGCATTCTCATTGCTCGTAAAATGCAGGTATCGGCGGAGTTTCTGAAAGCGCTTCAAACTGAAAATGCTGGTGAATTTTTCACAGTTCATTGACTGAGACCAATAGTCAGTCTACTAAGACATAGAAACAAGACCCATGTATATCAGAACACCGAAAAATTGTTCTATTTAAATTAAATTGCTGTTTACTGACGTGTAGTTCGTTGGTCAGAGTTTAAGTTCGTTTCCTGCACAATTAGTTCTGAATCAAAGAATCTTCTGAAATAACCCAGTGGTGTATTGCCTTCATCAGAAAACACAGGAGAGAGACTTTCTGCCCTAGCAGTTGTATCTTCCTTTACCCACATGTAAGTGACTGCTTTTGTAATTTACTTTTTCACTTGACTGCCACTTTCATTAGAAGGATTCACTGCAGAAGGTCCTTGCACATGTTCAGCTTCTGAGATTTCACTTCCTAAATCAGAATCAGTGTCTGGTATAACTTGGTTATGGAACTGAGATTGACGCTCTGGAATATAGTCTGGATCATCATCACTACAGCCTGCAAAAACTTCGAGTGCAGTGTCTTCAGATTCACTTAGATCAGACAAAGTCGGGTTTTCTAGTGGAACTACTATTCCTCTAGCTTTTTTAATTCCATAAAATATTCTGGAATCCATTGCTAAAAAGCCCCTAAAAATAAAAACATCTTCTTTGTCACGCCGTAAACATGTGTAATATACTAATGTCACATGTCCTAACTATAGGCAATGTTGCTCACAGGCAACATAAAAGTTTTATACTACTTACGTATTTCAAAACAAAGATTGAAATATTACTGCTCTAAACACACCTCTGGGTATATCTTGCCAGTAATCATAGCAGTTTTTCTTCAATCTATTTAAATCCACTCTTTTAGAACCAAAATAAGACACCCCTGTTGCTCACACGAGGAGATCTCTGTAACACCACTGCACAAACTGCTATCTCGTGTGGAAAACCTTAAGCTATTACAAAAACTGGCGTTCGCAGTGTGTAAAGGAATGTTGCCTGGAGGCAGTAATGCCAGTGAAATGCACTGGGAAGAGTTTGTTGTCCCATAAGGCCAAGGTAAATTTGATGTTGCTTGAAAGCAACACTGCCAAATAAAGGGTTAAACAATATTCCGTACACTGAAATCAATTTTCCACCTGCTAGCCAATCAATTGAGTCTTTTTCCAGACAAATTCCTGGAGGGGGAGGGGAGGGGAGCTGCCGGGGGTGTCCCCGATAGGGAGGGGTTAATTAATTGGTCGATTTAATTAATTAGTCAAATAGGTCCATATCATAAGTGTGCTTGTATTGAGAGACAATTTCCAGAGTGGTGGTGGAGAAGGAGGAGAAGTGGGGAGTAGGAGAGGGAAGGGAGGAGTGTGGAGGGTTTCTTGGAATGACGGATTATCCTCAGATGGTCATAATCCACTTAGCAAAATAGTAAGTTAAGGACTCGTCAATCAAAAGAGTACAATAGGTTTTCCACTGAATGTATGCTTGCTCCTGATGTAGGCAACCTGCGCTAACAAAATGTGCGGATCCTTTCCTTACCCAACTGCTCCTGTTCACAGACAAATGTGAGTTCACTGGGGAGGGACTGTGTTCTGAATTCGCTAAACAGCCATGTCTGGCAGCCAAAAAGCCCCATGCGAAGCACATTCCGAGGCTTCGGTGCCTGTTGGATATTTGTTTGTTGGCAGGCATTCCAGACTGTCGTGTAACTGGGCCGTACCTCCTTCCACTCTAACTGGTCTTGCATATCTTATGTTTCTACAAAAGATATTGGGGCCGTTCTTGAAAGTTGTGCCACTGATTGCCCATCAGGAAATGTGGTTTAAGCATGATGATGCACCAACTCGCTTGTATCGTGCAGTTCGCAGACATCTGAACAAACGATATGGTGACAGATGGACAGGGCGAGGAGTCTTAACACAAACAAATGTGCTTAAGTGATAAACAGGTGTTCCGTTATGTTTCATTTCGAATTGTTTTGTATTGCCTTATGCGTAATTTAATCCCTCAAACAGAAGTGGATGAGTTAAAAATCGAAGTTGAAACCATTGTAGAACTGAAACGGTACATTCCTGGGCATGGGTTTGTACTCAAAATATTCTTTCCTGTCTCCCTTCTAAAAGTCCTAGAAGTTTGTCCGAACACCCAGCATTCAGATTTTTAGTTCGACTATCGATCGTTTATATGCTTGGACAGCGTTTTGTGTTTGTTCTTAGTTTTGACAATTATTAGCGAAAAGTGTTTTACCGTGGAACACACTTCAGACTTTCACACTTTAATAGACCTTTACTCCATTTTGTTATTCTATTTTGAAATGACAGCATTCACTTTAGGAGTGGTGCACTTTCTTTCTGAAATTACAATTACTCTGGAAAAGTAAGATTTTTGACAAATGAGAGACTGTTCCAAGATACAACATGGTCATGTACCTAGGTACAAATATCAGTTCAGATCGTTGCAATCGAGAAAAAATTTTGTCAGTAGTCTATTTCTCTATGAGAAATGTCTTACGTTATTACTCTACTACACAAGAATAATCAGCAAGCGAAATCAATCGTTTTATCAAAAACCAGTTAGAAGTTAACAACGATCTGAAATAGAAGCTGTTGCAGCTATCACAAATTTCCCTTTTCGAGACAGGTAACTTCGTTAATACATTACATAAACTTACTTCTTTTGCAAATCTCATATACTCCATGGTGCAAGGTCTTCCGTTTGAAGGTACGAGATGGTTTGTGACTCACGAACTATAACTTATTCATCCACACGTTATGTAACTAGTCAAAATTTAACAATATTTTATTCGCCACAAAATTCTTTAACCATAGAACAGACAGTATCCTCCAAATATCTTTAATATATTACACAACACTAAATATGTAGAACTCGTTATATTTGCAAACCCTGCAGAAAACAAAACCTCAGGCCCCACAACAGCAGCAGTCGAAAATGCCAGGAACTACTTACCGCGTCCTCTAGTACGCGTTGCTTCATATAGTTCTAAAATCGGTGACTAACTGAAACACCGACCAAGAAAGAAGATGTGCTTGTAGGTACACTATCCTATGCCCCCCCCCCCCCCCTATTCTCATATTGTCATAAATGGAGCACCAGAAACCGATATTGCTTACATACAGTTGTAGTCAGTTTCGTATTCTAGGATCCCAGTCACATTTCTTTGGAATAGTAAATAGCGTTTTCAGGAGCTCTTAATTTTAGTCTCTGAAAGTAGCGGTTCACATGCGATTAACTTTAATCTTCAGCATATACTCGACAAATGAAGATCAAGTACTTTCAACTAAATTCAGTCCTTCATACAATAAAGCAGCCGCCACAGTGGTATGGAATCAGCTCCCGTGGTCTCACTTCACCCCAATAGACCCCGTCAGACCTTTTTCGTTTTCGATTATAGTGCTTTGCGAAACTCCGGGTCAAAGTAACTTTCACATGTTGTGTCACTGTCAAGCAAAATAGAAATAATTGTTGCTGCATGGTACAGATGGTAACAAAGAAACATGCAATGATACGAACATAACTGACGTTTTTGTTCAAAGACAGTAGTCACATTGCAAAAGGCAGAACGTGTTCTCCATAAAGCATGTGATCACCAAACACAGCTATGCGTGCTCTGTAACCAGCTCCCAAGCTGGGCACGAGGTTGGTAAGGAAATGTGGTAGAGCGTTCCATTCCTCAACAAGTTTGACTGAGAACTCTGGATGGTCGGTGGAACATGTAGGCGAGCTGCGGTATGCATCCCCAATGCATAACGACGTGGCCCACGGGGTTTAAGTTTGCCGAACATCCACTCATTCAAAGACCTCCTACACCAGTGCTTTCGATGCGATCACGCATTGTCGTCCTTAAAAGTACAGTGACGGTCGCATACAGCCTGAAAAGATACGCATTGGAAACGAATGCAGTGTCACAATGCCGCTGACCTGCGAGTGTACCATGATCAATTTGCCCAACCAACGGTATGCCTCTCCAAAACATAACACGTGAGCGCATCGGAACGATTATATGGAGAATTCTCGTCGTACCCTCATATGGCCAGAAGTGGGAGCACGTAATGCACCCAGGAACGTCGCCGAATTTCAAGATCACTTACTGCCCTCCAGTTTTTGAGGGGCAAGACGACCCGCAAATAATAATTATAACCTCTTCTATTCGTAAGCTGTTCATCGCAAGGAGACGGTATTTGCGTTGTGCACAGCGATGAACGATCAGTTACTTAACACATTTCGCTCGTCTTGTATGATTATAGAGATCGTTTATTTATTGGCGGGAGATAGTAATTTCGATTTTCCCTTGGTTTGTATTGTTTCAAGATACAGAGATCACAGCTTCCGCAGCAAAAGGAGCAAAAAAGGTCATGCGGACATATGGCCGGAAATGCGTTCCCAGTGAGGTAGGCCATTTTGATGGCGAAGGTAAGAGATCATTATCAGAGAAGGTATCAATGACACTTGAGAGCGCACCAGACGAATGGGAATGTTCTGCCTCTATCAGTGTTCCAGCTGCACACTCTAGGGGGCGCAATGTTATCCACGAGGGCGGTGCACTCGCACTTTGTTATCAGGGGCAACGGCCGTGCACCGCAAAGTTATGTGCAGACTATGAACGTAACTATACAGCCGATTTTGGTAGGCTTTACGTTAGTCAAATATTCGAATCAGTTACATTTTTTGAAAATTTGAAGCAAGCCATGTTAATAAGCCAGTATCTTTCACTACTACCTCATTTATCGCTTTCGCCGGCCGTTGTGGCAAATCGTTTCTAGGCGCTTCAGTCCGGAACCGCGCTGCTGCTACGGTCGCAGGTTCGAATCCTGTCTCGGGCATGGATGTGTGTGCTGTCCTTAGAACTACTTAAACCTAACTACCCTAGGTCTATGGGACTGATGACCTCAGATGTTAAGTCCCATAGTACTCAGAGCTATTTGAACCATTTATCACTATCTCTGTTGGTGTCTCGTTGTTTACATTGACAATAATTCATTAAGATCTTAAGAAAGAACTAATTCATTGACCGGAGACTGTTGAATGACGGAAGTCTGTCACCTGTCATAATGTTTTTATTGTACACTAGCTGACAGCCGGCACTGCCGGTCGGGGTGTTCACTTTGCCAGTTTTCCACAACGAGGAACCTTGCACGCACACCTGCCAGTAGGCTCGGCGTGGGATGATGCGCTTGGCACAGCTGCTTCAAGTATCTGCACGCCTCTGTGGCGAGGCCTACAACCGTTTGCGCCTCATAGTTGAAAGCTGCCAAAAGCGCTGCCTGGAGTCACTTTACTCGACTGCACGAGTGGCTCGGCAGTAAAGAGTCCTACAACGATGCATTCATGTAGGCGCATTCAGCGGCGTATGTCGATACCGTCAGCAAAATATGTTGCTAACAAAGTGAGCAGCAAGGATAAATATAAACATTAGGCACACTCCAGCAGTTCTTCACACATCTTGGTGTTCATGACGTCGGATCTCCCGAATTATGTGTGGCATCATGATATAATTTTGTATGTGCCTTTCGCTTCGAATGTCTGCGAAATTTGTTACGAATAGAGTTAGTAGTGCAGAAGCAAATTTCAACATCAGGCATGGTGCGGCTGATTTTCATGCATCTCATTGTTTATGATGCCGCACCTCCTGAATTATGATTGTTACCTGTCAGTAAGGGGTATGTGCACAAACTTTGGTCCATATCAGTCCAGTGGTCTAGGGGGAGATGTGCCACATACGTACATACATCAATTTTTTGTAATATGTGTGGGTTCTTTCCACGTAAACAGTGCAGTTACAATCGTCTACTGTGTGTATCTGAATAACCCAATTCCTTCTGTCCTTCACTTGAGACAGTTCCACACCACCAGTCAGAGACGTTCATCTCACCCACCGTTATCTAAGATTAACACAGCTATTTCATGGAGACTACGAAAATATTCAGATTTCGTAAGTCCCCCAAATAAAAAATAAGAGTAGTCATAACAGTTATGAGAGAACTAGTTCTGTATTTGTTTTTCGCATTTACCACTACATATTTCCCGTGTGTCTTTCCTAAAATAAGCTCGTATAGCATATTGAAATAGTACTGTGTTTACGACACAATAAATTCTTTTAAAGCTGAGGGCCTCCTGAGCTAAATGAAGAAGAGAGTTTCAACTACAGGGTGAGGCATAAGAAAGAGCGATTTTTGAAAAGCTGTTAAATAAAGACACTTTTTCTATTTCATAATCTTAAAATATACGAAAAAGTGTTTTCTGTAACAGTAAAACGTCAGTTACTTTTTCACCGAGCGAGGTGGCGCAGTGGTTAGCACACTGGACTCGCATTCGGGAGGACGACGGTTCAATCCCGTCTCCGGCCGTCCTGATTTAGGTTTTCCGTGATTTCCCTAAATCGCTTCAGGCAAATGTCGGGATGGTTCCTTTGAAGGGCACGGCCGATTTCCTTCTCCATACTTCCCTCACCCGAGCTGGCGCTCCGTCTCTAATGACCTCGTTGTCGACGGGACGTTAAACACTAATGTCCTCCTCCTCCTCAGTTACTTTTTCAAGATAACTGTCTTATTATGGCGTCCGCTTAGAAGCACGCATTCCTCCAGCCAGACCTTGTACTGGCTCATCACACTTCCTGTCGCATCCACTCTTTCAGGGCTTCAGTTGTTCGAGGTGGGTTATCTTGCTAAACTTTCCGCTTCAGACAACCCCAAAGAAAATGTCACAAACATGTGTCGTCCAGTGAACGAGAGGGCCATGCAATGTACCCATTTCGGGAGGCCATATCTTTGGAAACAAACGACTGACTATATTCATGATTACTAGCGTATCTCTGCGAAGTCAGTGTTACAACTTAAAAATCGTTTGGCCTTATGATCCCTAATTGAAGACATTACGAACCACACAGTAACTTTTGCCCAGTGCAGTGGTTGCTGATGCAGTTCTCTAGTATTAACGTCACTGCAAAATCGAAAGTTCTGCTTGTTCACATAACTGGAGAGACGGAAGTGAGCTTCATCCCTCATCCACAAACGGTTTACAATGTCCTGGTCCCGAATAATCATGACCAAAACTTTTAATCAGAAGCGGCTGCGGATCACATAATCTATTCCCTTAAGGACCTGTACCGTTTAGATTTTGTAGGGGTGAAAGTGCAAATCCTGGGGTTAAATCCTTCCTACCGTTCTCTTTGAAATCCCAAGTTTAGATCGCGTTTTTGCAACTTCACAGGTTCAAATGGGACCGCGCAAACTGCGACGCGACGCGACTGGGACGCGACACGCGCCTGCGCCAGGTCGCGCGGCTTTGTGGTAGCGGCGCAGTTTCTCGCGCCGCGCGTCACGCGGGTACTGACGGATGTGTGAGGCGGGGAGCGGGAGGGCAGTTCTGCCATATACTCACTTCGGCATGGCGCATACGGACAGTGGAAGTATTGTCCATCCGAAGAGTACGGCCTGTAATGTAAACTGAAGTTTTCTATCACTGAGCATTATTCTTTTTTTCGCTGTTTAAGCGCTCCGTCCATTTTCGTTAGCACGTAATAGTTTTCATTTACATACATATGTACAGTTCTTTTGTTTTGTTTATTCTTTGTCAAAAAACCCAATGCACAGTTCAATAACCGGTGAGCCATTAGCCACTGAAAGTATATCGTTTGCCTCCACAATTTTTTCAGAACGTAAGAAGGGACAGACGATTTACCGTGAGGGTAGTGAATAAGGAAGTAAGGAATATTATAAAATCGTGTCATCTAGAAGGAAGACAGGAAAGTAAAACAAGGTTACCTACTTGCTGCCTCTTATGCTGAAGTATCTCTGCGATCCATTACAAGAAGTCGGAAACGCATAATTTCCACAGGTATGACCCCTTTGCGCTCCTGGTAAAAAGCGTCCGAGATAGTAAAACTTACGTACTTCATATCATCATGTGGATATGGGTCTAATAAGAGACGTTAAACTTCGTACATGTGGACGTGACATTTCCATTGCAAGCCCGAAATAGTCGAGAAGCCCTCGTAAATAACGATGTTTTAATCGGCTCGTCGTGACGAGGAAAAGTATTTCAGTGGTTGCATACACGCTATCAGCATTAATAAACTAATTACACAACAGGCTACACAAAGGAATTAGTGGTCGGTACTATTATAAAAGTAGGAATATCCTGAAAGAGTGTGGTGATATGTAGAAATGTAATGGTGACAATGTTTTCGGAACGATGTGAACTCTTCCTCTCACAAAGCATACTTGCTGGCTTCCGCATTCCTGTCGCGCGATTTATTCCCAGCTGCTGACGATACACTGGCCATTGTGTTGTGCCACGTATCAGTTGTTTACTTTTCTCAGTAACAACTATTTTATTCGCGAACCACGGACTGTCAGTTTGGCAATTCGTTGGTGAGGAACCGGCATCAGTAGTGTGCGTGGTATCCCGCCTGAAGACCACGCTCTTCATTACTTTGCTATTGCTCAGATGAAGGAAAGGAATAAAACTCTTTGGTAAGTTTCCATTTCAGTCGCTCGGTGTTAAAAATAAAATGGGTTGTGAGATTCAACAAAAATTCCAACAGAATTAGCGATTTATTTTCGTGTGAGTTGTTAACCTCGTCTCATTCGAAGATGCAATACCATTTGCGAGTAACGGCCACACTTCTCTTGTTGAAGGGTTTGAGAGCACTTCTTTTGCCAAAACACAATATGATTTGCATAAACTCATTTTTGCACCAGTTATTGTGACACACTGTTTTAGAAATCTGTCTCATTAAACAAGTAACTGGCGACCAGAGAGCCGAATATCTTATCAAAAAACTCATTGTGACGGTTTGTGGCAACATAAGAGAAGAAATTTCATGTTTACTTTCATATTAGGACACTCTTGTCTCACTAGCTGTCGATAACTCTAAAAAAATTAGACAGTGGAATGAAAAAAAATAAATAAATAGGGAAGTGTAACTACTGATATACCGTGATAGATAAGAAAGCTCAGTGTGTTTACGACGTGGCAAAATATGGTTCAAATGGCTCTGAACACTATGGGACTTACAATCTGAGGTCATCAGTCCCATAGAACTTAGAACTACTTAAACCTAACTAACCTAGGGGCATGACACACATCCATGCCCGAGGCAGGATTCGACCCTGCGATCGTAGCGGTCGCGCGGTTCCAGACTGAAGCGCCTAGAACCACTTGGCCACACCGGCCGGCGTGGCAAAGTACTCTCTTCCTTGTTTCATCATTAACCAAAATCTTGTTTCCATGTCTCGAGCGGTTTAGGAAATACCAGTGATGTAGGAATATTTCATTCCCGTGGCGTAAGATTCTGAGTGAATGCTCTACATGGGATCCATTTTCTCGAAATCGAAGACAGATGGAGACCTCCTCCTAAGTCTAAACAAAAATTTAATATGTTAGCTGAATTTCATACTCATAAACATATGGTGTAATACGCACCAAACGCTAAATCATAGCGCCCTCTATTTTTCATTGCAAACTTTTTGAGTTTTGCGTAGTGACTTACTAAAATGTGTAGATCACAGTAAGCATGACTATTAGCCAGATGATAGGCACTTGGCCAAGAAGTTCACACGTAAAGCCACAAGTACGGAAAAAAATCAAATATTTTCAGTGAATAGTTTCTGTAAATTATTAGAGAAAGATAAAAAGGTGCGCGCGCTTCGGTTCTGTCAGCGCAGAGCGTCGCCAGTCGGCGCGTGCTAAGTACGGTGTACGTGTCGCAATATGCACTGCAGCCGCGCGACTCGTGCGGCACGTGCGTGTCGCGCTGTAGTGTCGTGTCAAATCACACGTGCTATACGCGTTTCATTTGGCGTACACGTTCGATGTTTTTCAGGCGAGCGCACAGTTTTTGGTCTCCCAGTTGGCGCTGTCTCCTCAATGTTCCCCAGCCACTTTCTAATCGCCCAGGCAGGTGCACCGGCCGATTTCGATTAACGCTGAAGTGGTTGCGGATTGCACGACGTGCTAGCTGGTACGAACTACCGTTTTGATAAAAATGCTTTGACAGTGTACGCTCCATTATGACTAAATGCTATTTCGCGTCAAACGTAACTGAAGCTATCCCCTCCACCTCTATCCGACGCAGCTTGATTCACTCGCTTTTTAAAATCGCTAAATATTATATCTCACTGTGCATAAAACTATAAAAAGGTAGCACGTGCAAGAATGTAATGAATCATCAAGAAATCCCAAAAAAGATCATCGAAATGCCAGCAAGATTATTACCGAAGTAGACGCCTTGTGATTAACCGAAGAACCTTAACTTGGAAGCCACGGTCACATTATTTGCTACTTGTGGATGTCTGCTCATGTCCGAGAAAAGTGAACTAATAATACAAATTAAGCCCATAATACTGAAGTAGCCAGATCAGTTATTCATGTTTTCCGAGTGAGCTACGTGGTGTGCTTACAATTTAAAGCCACAGTGGCCACAAGACGGCAGCCTTTTCTGATGAACGGAGTGCTCCAGTATTCATCTACAGACAAGAAAACGAAGTAAACGCGCTCTCATACGGCTTCTATTTGACTTTCTCTGCAGGAAAGCCACAACAAACGACAAGACTAAAGAAATACTTGCATTAAGGTCTATGTCCATTCTGTTTGAATGTTTTTTGTTTTGTCATATTTTGCCTGATAAAGAGGTGATAGCTCGAAACGCGTTGCAATATTAAATAATTTAAGTAAGTGAACTGGTAGGAATTTCTGAAAAACCTGTTTGTAAAGTCCTGTGATAATATTCTTTTGTACTCGCTTCGAAAGATGTATTCGAATCCAGACCGATTGCTTCGGTTTACGCTTTCGACGACACCACCTCAGAATGAGTTTTTGATGTCGCCGTAGAGAACGTCACAACTACTTCTCACCTCAGGTTGTGTACAAAACGGTGGGACCCCGAGTGAGTAAACAAAAGAGTTACTATAACGGATTCAGTTTTTAGACTACAATAACGCACCGATAACTGATTACCGCCCGAATGCACGGTTATTGGTTGCGGGACTGAATTAACGCAAAAGATAACAACAGGAACGAATCGCCTTACGTAACAGGTTAAAGAGTGACTGATACGGCGCACTCGGAGTGTCTCTTAAAAACAGTGTAAATTACCAGACTGTGTGAGAGGATCTCTTGAAAAATACTCAGCCAGTAAGCAACTACGTCGTTCCACTATACGAAAGGTATCGACTGCCTTTATTACCTAATTCTGCCTCAAGTAAAACGTGTGAAAATTTAATTTTATTTACGTTTCGTACTCCTAACACAAAGTACCTCTTAGAAAGCCACCGAATGATTTTATAAAATAAGGGCAACAAAATATATTAGGAAAATACTTTAATCGGTCTTCATGATCAACTCCATTAGCCACGATACACTTCTGGCTACATTTATAAAGCTGGAACTGTTTTTCGGACAGATTGAAGCATTACCGCCACACTACTTCGGATGTCTGTTCGGATACCAACCACACAGCTATACCCAACTACCGTAAAGGCTACCTAAACCGTTCTGGATTGAACTATTAGTACTACGTTTTTTTGAGGATCAACCTCAATAACCACGAGGCTAACGATGTAGCTTGGATTCTTATGGGAAACCATTTCGATAAGGGAGAAACCACGAATAGATCTTACATCAAACCTCCTCCATCCTTTCTGGTGCGATAGAAACGCTTGCATATAATTTTATATGCAGGGAACAAAACCAGATCTAGACATAGGGTGGAAAAAAGTTAGCATAAATCAAGAGAACCACCCACAACGTTAATAAATATTGACGGCATCTTATGTTCGTCACTCTTCTTTCAACCTGTAGTGCAAAGTGTCGAATATTTGGAGAGGTGGGGCTGTCCACCAAAACAAGAAAAAAAATTCCATTACACGTTGTAACATTACAGGACATATTGGGACATATTGAAGTATTCGATACTGTAGACTTTTAGGGGATGTCGATACAGATATGCAAAATGTAAAGGGAAACTTTGGTGGTGTTTAAATATTGTGCTGTGTCAATATTAGGACTTTTGCACAGAAAGAACAAAAATAGAATTAATGTAAATATATATTAGTGTTAGTAATCTATTTTCATTCAATTTTGTAATTATATTTCATTTTGTAAAAGAAAGACTCACTGTTTGCTGTAGCTCTGATTAATTGTATAAATTATCAGTTTTGAGCTAAATTATTTCGTATAATATGGACAAGATACTTTTAAAAACTCTCCAGCTAACGAGAAAGTCTGTAAATGAACGTTTAATGCACACTTCTGGAACTTTCAATGGAGAAATTCTATATTATGATCGCAAAAATACGAAAACTTGTGAAAACTGTTTCATAACCTAATTTCGAAAGACGATTTGTATCAAGAAATATTGCTAAAAAGATTTATTTACGTTTTGAAACACGATTTAAATCATTTTACATATAAATAGTTGTTCTAAATCACTCAAGAAATATCCAGAATCAAATGTCAAAATATTTCTGGAAACACCGGTACAAATCTGGTGAAGGTTATCCAGAAGCTGGTAGAAAAACGTTATGAAATCTATTTGTAAATAATGCTTGTAAGAATTTATATGTACTGATCCTCTTCCTTACTTTAATCTGTACTAAAATTCTGTAATGTCTAATTTAGTTTTAAGTCGTGAATTGCTATCGTATTGTAAACAAAACATTGTCAAAGACTCTCATTGTTTGGAAAGATATTAATACACCTAGGAGTTGTCAGTTGCCAGTTCGGATATGCAGTGCGGTTAGCTTGGAGAGTCAGTTATTGAGTTTGTGAAGTCTGTCAGTTCTGTTTGTATATAAACGTCTGTAACGAAGAATTACTTGTTGTCGTCAATATGAACTCAAGACCTTTTGCACAAAGGAGACACCTCCTAATGCAACGTTTTAACTTGGTGTTGAGGAGCTGAAATGTTATAATTTGGTGCAGAAAGTCCTGGGACGTTATAATTTGGTTGAGGAAGCTGGGATGTCATAATTTGGTGGAGGCGCTGGAGCTGGGATATTTTAATTTGGTGGAGGAAGCAGACGATTTGACGACCACCTAGTGATTCTTCTAAATAAAATACGTCTCTTCTGGGATCACAAGAAGTAAATACGTCGATTCTGGGGTCACAAGAAGAGGAGTGAATCAACCGAGTGAAACCATCCTGGAATTGAAGAAATTTCGCAAAACACGGACACCAACGACCGCCGACGGACACTAAGATAAGTAACTGCTTCCTAAAATAATGGAAAAAGACGCAGATTTCAGTACTGACAGCGGTGTAGCGAGTACACCTATTAGGGAAAGTGCTTCTGACAGTGTAATAATGTTGGAAATGTTAATACAAATGTTTTCAGAGTTAAACTCGAAGATGGACGATTCTCGTGCCGAATTACGTCAACAAATTGAACAGACACAACAACAGATGGACAGGTCGATTTCGAAGGCTGTGTGTGATTTAAAATCAGAAGTAAACTCAAATACAGAACAGATTGCTCACACTAATCAGGTTCTCGAAGAATGGCGAATTACTTTTGAGTCAAACCAAAAAGAACTTAGTTGTCGTGTGGACACGGTTGAGTTCAAAATTTCTGTCCTTCAAACTGATTTAAGTAACAAAATTTTAAATAATCAGTCAAAACTTAAAAAAGTTGTTGATTTTGTAAATGAGGAAAATTCTCAATTGAGAAATGAATTTGACCAGACAAAACGATTTTTTGAAAACGAAATTGAATCTTTCAAATCTGATACGGAATCTGATACGGACAAAAAGGTCACAGAAATTTGTAGTAGAGTAGGTAATGTCGAAAAAACTGTAGACAGAAAATTTGTAGAAATACAAGAAACTATGTTTCAAAAAGGTTTTAGTAATAGTTGTAATGGGATATGGGGAAATTTTCCAATTAAAACTTATCCCGGTGACAAGAATATACACCCAAAAGACTTCATGCTATTCTGCAAGGAGCAGTTCACGTCCATAATGACAGATAGTGTTAAGATAAAATTTGTAAAGAAATTACTTGATGGTGAGGCGCTTTCGTGGGCCAATCAGAATTGTTATGCGGAAATGTCCTTTGAAGATTTCGAAAAAATGTTTTCTAACCAAATTTTGGTCTGAAACTGAGCAAGCTCGAATCAAAAGTGAATTCTTGAATGGTCCTAGTTACAGAGAATCTGATGGGTCAATGAAAGCCTATTGTGAGAAACAGTTGCAAAAATTAGTGCATCTGGATAAGCCATTTGATGAGCTAACTCAAATTGATGCACTAAACCGGAGACTTCCGAAAAGAGTACAATGGGGTTTAGTTTATGGTCCAGATGAGTCCATAGAACAATTCTTGAAATATGTGGACAAACTTGATAGAGCCTTTGAACAAAACAACACATTCAACGACTTTGTAGGTTCAGCACACAGAGGGTGGGAACCGAACCGTGCTAATAATAACAGTAATAGTGAACGAAGAAACTTTAACAACAACAGGGATAATTATAATAGCAATGACAGAAGAAATTTTGGTAGGAATGATCAGCACTTTAATTCAAACAGAGAATGGGAAAATCGAAACAGGTCCTGGGGTAATGACATGAGAGAAGGTAACCCGAGGCAGGGAAACGACAGACATAGGCCTTTAAACGACTAAATGCTCCACTGGGAGTCTGTCAGTTTGAGGCAAGGAATTTTCAAAATCAGGCTAATTTCACCCGGAACAGACAGCACTATAATCAGAGACCTAACCAGTATAGACAGTATCCTATGATCGATCTGTAGATAGAGGTAATGAAAAAATTAAATTTGACAGGAAATTTTGGAACGTCATCAGAGAAAATACTAGAAACAACTGTAATAGGAACCAGGCTACCGTTGATGAAGTAGGCCTAGAAGATGATATAATTGCAAATTTATATAATCAAGAAGAAGCACCTAATGCTGAAATGAAAGGTAAGAATAACTTTGATAATTTTGGATTGTACAAACTTATGTGTGGTGATGTTTTAGATGTAAGTTGTCATAATGATGTTCGTACTGAAGTTTCTGGAGAGTCTGATATTCATGTGGATGTGGTTGGTGAAGATGGTGTTGTGAGTAATGTTGGTGATACTAGTAGTGTTTGTAGTGTAAGCTCAGGCAATGATGATGATAATGTTGATGATAAGGCTAATGGTGATTATGTACTAGAAGATTTTGATGGTGAATTGGATGGAATAGTTTATGTTGAGGTTAAAGAGAATGTTATAAGCAATAGTGTTGAGAATAGTTGTGCCAGGAACTCTAACTACATTCCACATGAGAATCAGATTGTGCCAGTTCAGCTTAGTAATACATCAGAAGACAGGGGGGTTGATTGTGCTGATGCATCTGTGATTATTTTGAAATCTATTTGGGACAAATTTAAAGATTACAGTGATGACAATGATGTTAAGATCAAATTAAGGGAAATTTGTGAACCAGTTTCTGCTTTTAAGCCTAATGAAATCATCAAACGGGGTACTAGTCAGGATGTGAGTGAGGTAAATAGTAATCCAGACATTCCAGTAAATTCCAGTAGACCTAGAAGTTTGAAGAAAGTATTGCCTAATAAAGAAAACCTAAATATGGAACAGAGGTATGATGAGATAGCAGAAGATCTTTTGTATGAAGAACAGGAAGAAAGGGAAAACACCACTATGGGTTGTCCATACATAAAAATTAAAGCTGCAGGTTGGGAAGGGTATTTTTTGATTGACACATGGAGTCCAATTAGTGCCATTTCAAGCAAATTAAGAGATATAATTAACCATGATCCTGACTTTGTTGAATTACCAGTTGTTGGAATAAAAATTAGAGGCATTACTGGCAAACTGAGCAAAATTGTTAATAGACAGATGCTGTTGTCCTTCAGTATAAATGATGTACAGTTTACTCGAGGATGTCCTGTAATAAGTGACCTAAATGAGAATGTACTGTTGGGTATGGACTGGATATTAAAAGCTAATGCAGCATTTGATTGGGAAAAGAGTTTGTTTACCTTTATTGATCCTAAGACGAGAGTATGTTCCAGTACTGACATGTCGGTTCAAAACTGTGCTGATAAGGGAATTGAAATTAGGGACGTTACATTTTCTAAAGACAGTGGTTATTGTGTAGAGGAAATTACTGAGGATTATGATGATGGAGAATATGGGGATATAGTTCAAGAAAAATTATGGGAATCAGATAATTTGAACCAAGAACAGAAGGTAGAGTTAGAAAGATTATTGTGGAATTACTGTGATGTTTTTGATGATAGACCTGGCAGAGTAAAGAATTACCAATGTAAACTCAGGTTAAAACCACATGAGCCATTCTTTATAAAACCTTATAGTGTACCCATTGCAAAGAGAAAAGATGTAGAAAAGGAACTTCAAAAGATGGAAGAGTGGGGCATCATTGAGAGAAGTAAGAGCCAATACAATAATCCTTTGGTAGTGGTTGCAAAACGTGATGGCAGTGTCAGGCTTGTACTAGATTCAAGACACCTAAATAAGTATGTGGAAAGAGAGACCGATCATCTCGAGAATATAGACGTACTACTTCATAAATTTGAAAGAATGAAATACATGACCAGTTTAGATCTCACACCAGGATTTCACCAAGTAGAATTAGAAAATGATTCCAAAAAGTATACTGCCTTTTTGTATGGGGGAAGATGTTACCAGTATTGTGTGGTACCATTTGGGCTGAATGTCTCAGTAGCCGAATTCATTAGAGCAATTGACTTTGTTTTGGGAAAAGATCTTTTATCAAAATTAACTGTGTATGTAGATGACATTTTGATCACTGGAGAAACTTGGGAAGAACATGTTAATACTTTGAGGGAGGTTTGCAATAGATTAAGGAAAGGGGGAATGTCACTTAAATTATCTAAATGTAAGTTTGGTATGAAAAAATTGAAGTTTCTGGGGCACAGTATTTCTGAGGAAGGTATTTTGCCAGATCCTGAAAAACTCAAGGCAATTCCAAAATTCCCAATTCCAAAAACCAAGAAACAACTCAAGTCAATTTTCGGGATGTGCGGTTACTACAGAAAGTTCATTAGTACCCAAGCTCTAAATGCTCCAAGTCTTAACAGATTGCTGAAGAAAAACGCAATGTGGGTTTGGGATCAGGAATGTGAAGCGGCTTTTGAAGAAATAAAAACACAGTTATGTAACAGTAATATTTTGTACCGTCCTGATTTAAGTTTACCTTTTTGCATTATGGCAGATAGTAGTGATTATGGCCTAGGTGCTCACCTTTTCCAAGAAGTAAATATAAATGGGAAAATAGAACACAGGTCTACTGCTTTTGCTAGTCGAACCTTGAAAAAACATGAGAGGCAATACACTGTTACCGAGAAAGAGCTTTTGGCCATTTACTGGGCATTTTCTAAATTCAGAAATTGTTTATTGGGAAACCAGGTAGTTGTCTACACAGACCATAAGGCATTAATTTATATTGAAGAATGTATGTTGCATCATGGAAGGATTACCAGGTGGGCACTCTTGTTACAACAATTTAATTACTCAATAAAATATCTTAGAGGACCCGATAATGTAGTTGCTGATGCTTTATCTAGCCTACCTGTGGGGGCTGACTTTGAAGATGACAGTGGGGAATGTGAAAAAGAATTCAAAATTATGTATTTAAGAGGGGTGGACAATGAACAAGAAATCAGAGACATTTGTAATGACATCCGACAGAATCAGAAACACGATGAGAACTGTAAACTGGTCAAAAGTTATTTAGGGAAAAAGGGACATGAAAAAGTGGGAGATTATTACAAAATCTACAAAGGGATTCTATTCAAGAGAAACAGTGTACATAGCGATGTATGGAAATTATGTTGGCCTGAATAGTACATCAATGTACTCATCAAGTACATTCATGAAAGTTTTGGTCATTGTGGGATTCAAAAGTGTATCCAGAAAATCCAAGAAAATGTGTACTTTAACAACATAGCCAGGAGGGTTAGAAAAATTTTAACGGGTTGTGACAGGTGCCAAAGAGTAAAAGTATCCAACCAAACTTGTCGAGGATTGATTCAAAACATCTTACCGAAAGAACAACACGAGTTTGTCGCTGTCGACTTATATGGACCATTACCAAAGACCAGAGGAGGCTATTGCTACATTTTTGTTATGGTTGATGTTTTTTTCAAAATTCATTAAGTCATACCCTCTTCGCAAGGCAAACAGTAAGAGCATTATTTCAAAAATCAGAGGAGACTATTTTGGCAGGGTTGGAAAACCTCAGAAAATCTTATCAGACAATGGGACTCAATTTACTTCTGGAGTATGGAAAGCTTTTGTTGAAGATGAAAATATAAGTCACATTCTTATTTCAGCTTATCATCTGTCAGGAAACCCTTCGGAGAGATACATGAGGGAAATTGGGCGATTCTTTAGAACCTACTGCAATACTGATCATGCTAGTTGGATTGACTATGTTGAGAAATTCGAAGATGTTGTGAACAGCCTACAGCATTAGTGTTTTCGCCGTATGAAATACAGTATAATAGCAAACCACCACATCCAATTAGTGATTTCATTGATTTTCCAGTCTGCAAACCATTAAGTACTCAAGAGAGAGAGGAAATAGTGAGAAAGACCATGAAATCTCAAGGTGATAAGAGGAAATGTAGACATGACAAAAGATTGAAGCCTACTCAATTTAAAATTGAAGACTTGGTCCTTGTTGAAACACAAGAGAAGTCTAAAGCCATCAGTGGTGAATTAAAAAAGTTTTTTGACATATATATTGGACCTTTCAAGATTCAGGACAATCCTCATCCGAATGCTTACCGTCTAGTCTACCCAAATTCTGGCAGACTGTTTGACCTACGAAACGTGACCGAACTGAAATTGTACAAAAAAATGTAAAAAAGTATTTTAGATAATAGATGTTTATAGACTTTTATATGTAATCTTACCAGGATATTTTTGTATACTTTGTTATGTTGTATTTATCTGATTCCTCAGGGGAGCATACATTCTTTGTGTGCTAAGTGTTTGGCGAGCACTAGGTCCCCTAGCTATGCAATTGTCATATTTCATGTTCGTATTCTGGCATTGCATCTTACACTTATTCTGTGATCCTGTATAATCAATTTTCTCCACCTGTCAGTCTATCCTCTCTTAGCTTTAAGAAATTATTTAGAGTAAATTTTCTTGAGTAATTAGACTTTAGAGAATTCAAATTTCTGTGTCCTTAAAAACCGGTGCACCGACTATTAAATGCTTTTGCTAATGTTTAACTGGGTTTGACCACTGTGTGCTGTATATTCATAGCGGACTGTGCTATTGCAGCCTGTGATAGCATGCAGTGTATATGGAAACCATACGGACTGTGAAGATGAGACTGAAATACAGTGTGCGGCATTGAGGTATACCGACCTTTAAGGAAGAAGATCACTGACCTTCAAGAAAGAAGATCACCGGTCTTCAAGAAAGAAGACACCAAAGATATGTGTAAAACTTTTCTGTTTTGTAATGTAAGGACATCAACCCTTCCGTGTTTCACGTGGAAGTGCTGATGGGGGGGTTGTGTAACATTACAGGACATATTGGGACATATTGAAGTATTCGATACTGTAGACTTTTAGGGGATGTCGATACAGATATGCAAAATGTAAAGGGAAACTTTGGTGATGTTTAAATATTGTGCTGTGTCAATATTAGGACATTTTGCACAGAAAGAACAAAAATAGAATTAATGTAAATATATATTAGTGTTAGTAACCTATTTTCATTCAATTTTGTAATTATATTTCATTTTGTAATAGAAAGACTCACTGTTTGCTGTAGCTCTGATTAATTGTATAAATTATCAGTTTTGAGCTAAATTATTTCGTATAATATGGACAAGATACATTTAAAAACTCACCAGCTAAAGAGAAAGTCTGGAAATGAACGTTTAATGCACACTTCTCTAACTTTCTATGGAGAAATTCTATATTACGATCGCAAAAATACGAAAACTTGTGAAAACTTTTTCATAACCTGATTTCGAAAGACGATTTGTATCAAGAAATAGTGCTAAAAAGATTTATTTACGTTTTGAAACACGATTTAAATCATTTTACATATAAATAGTTGTTCTAAATCACTCAAGAAATATCCAGAATCAAATGTCAAGATATTTCTGGAAACACCGGTACAAATCTGGTGAAGGTTATCCAGAAGCTGGTAGAAAAATGTTATAAAATCTATTTGGAAATTATGCTTGTAAGAATTTATATGTACTGATCCTTTTACTTAATCTGTACTAAAATTCTGTAATGTCTAATTTAGTTTTAAGTCGTGAATTGCTATCGTATTGTAAACAAAACATTGTCAAAGACTCTCATTGTTTGGAAAGATATTAATACACCTAGGAGTTGTCAGTTGCCAGTTCGGATATGCAGTGCGGTTAGCTTGGAGAGTCAGTTGTTGAGTCTGTGAAGTCTGTCAGTTCTGTTTGTAAATAAATGTCTGTAATGAAGAATTACTTGTTGTCGTCAATATGAACTCAAGACCTTTTGCGCGAAGCAGACACCTCCTAATGCAACGTTTTAACTTGGTGTTGAGGAGCTGAAATGTTATAATTTGGTGCAGAAAGTCCTGGGACGTTATAATTTGGTTGAGGAAGCTGGGATGTTATAACGTGGATCGGGAAATGCATACTTTCTGTGATCTGTACACTTGTCCATACGAGCCGTCCATCCTGATATCCGTTAATGACATTTCTCATATGAGGTGCTCAACGTGACGTTCCTCCAATGGAAATGTATCACTCTGATCCTCAGCTTAAGAGATCACGCACTCTCCGAAATACGCTTGCTCGTTGTTGCATCGAAGACGCGATCCTGTAGTGTCTGGGTATCATTGACCGGCGTGGCGTCGGCTGAAATGTTACAAGCAATCTGGGTTGCTCCATCCATTGATAAAATAACACCACCCACTCCTTATGACGGAGAAATGCTGGAACACGATTCTCATCACTTTATTAAACTCTCATTAATATACTTGATTTTCACTATTGTGCCTGATAAAAATTCCAGAGGTTGTGTGTCTTAACTTACATCACTTCAGCTGAGAGAATTCGTGGGAACCTCGGAGTTCGTTTCCCCAAGAGTTGTAGAACGTACGAGGCACACAACAATGGGAATAAGGGAGGGACAGCCTGCTCACCGCTCAGAGCATTGAGTCCCCGGTTAGAAGTCCGGCAGGGCAGCTACATTGGGGCTCGCAGGGGTCACGCGCCGTTTGGAGGAGGGTGGGATCTTTGCTGTTGCGTGCGCCACTGGCGGCTAGCAGGTCTGAGTCTCAAGACCCGGCGTTAATTCCTTAGCTTTCTGGGATTGTGACTCCCGACGTCGCGCCAAAGGTACCCAGAGCTGCCGCTAGGTGTCACACTCAGCGAGTCGGCACCAGAGACGGAGAGAGAGAGAGAGAGAGAGAGAGAGAGAGAGAGAGGGAGGCCAACGCCGCGACTGTGCGGCAACCGGGTTTCTCTCCAAAAATGTAGCGGAACATACGAATGGATGACAGCCAAGCGCAAACTCTGTTGTTGTACCTCTGACACTGAGGCAAGAACGTAAGATCAAATTGCGGAAAATGAGGTAGTAAACGAGTTTTGAAGTATTGTACGCTTACTGAATCTATAATGCACCTCCCTAGCGCTATTTACGCTAACAGTGTATACAGTTCTGTACAGACAAAGTAAAAATGTACATACATCAAAAAAGTTTCGCATCACCTCGGCTCCAAGAGCTCCAGAACCTGTACACAAAATTGGAATTGAGATCAACATGAATATCCTTTGCACCCTTTTTATTGCTAATGAAAGTCAGGCATTGCATCTTGTACCACCATACAGGGACACCTTCGGAGGTGGTGGTCAACATTGCTGTACACACCTCTCCCTCTAATAGCCAGTAGCACGTCCTATTGCATTGATTCGTGCCTGTATTCGTAGTGGCATTTTAGCCATAAGTTCATCAAGGCACTGTTGGTCAAGATTGTCCCACTTATCAACGGCGATTGGGCGTAGATCCCTGAGAGGGTTGGTGCGTCACGTCTTCCATAAACAGCCCTTTTCAATCTATCCCAGACATGTTCTATAGCGTTCATGTCTGGAGAAGATGCTGGCCACCCTAGTCGAGCGATGTCGTTATCCTGAAGGAAGTCATTCACAGGATGTGCACGATGGGGGCGCGAACTGTCGTCCATGAAGACGAATGCCTCGCCAATATGCTGCCGACATGGTTGTACTATCGGTCGGAAGGTGGTATTCACGTATCGTACAGCCGTTACGGCGCCTTCCATGACCACCAGCGGCGTACGTCCGCCCTCCATAATGCCATCCCAAAAGAGAAGGGAACCTCCACCTTGCTGCACTCGCTGGACAGTGTATCTTGAGGCGTTCATCCTGACCGGGTTGCTTCCAAACACGTCTCCGACGATTGTCTGGTTGAAGGCATATGCGACACTCATCGGTGGATAGAACGTGATGCCAATCCTCAGCGGTCCATTCTGCGTGTTGTTGGGCCCACCTGTACCGATCTGCAAAATGTCGTGGTTGCAAAGATCGGCTTCGCCATGGATGTCGGAAGTGAAGTTGCGCATCATGCAGCCTGTAGCGCAAAGTTTGAGTCGTAACAAGACGTCCTGTGGCTGCACGAAAAGTATTATTCAACACGGTGGCGTTGCTGTCAGAGTTCCTCCGAGCCATAATCCGTAGGATACGGTCATCCACTGCAGTAGTAGTCCTTGGACGGTCTGAACGAGGCATGTCATCGACATTTCCTCTCTCTGTGTGTATCTCCTCCATACCCGAACAACATAGCTTTGGTTCACTCCGAGACGCCTGACCCCTCCCTTCTTGAGAGACCTTCTTGGCACAAAGTAACAATGCGGACGCGATAGAATACGGTATTGACCGTCTAGGCATGGTTGAATTACAGATAAGACGAGCCGTGTACCTCCTTACTCGTGGAATGACTGGAACTGATCTGCTGTGGGATTTCCAGCTATTTTGGTGGAACGAATTATGTTTGCAGAAACAAAATAATATAGTCACATAAAACTCTCAGAGTTCATGTGAATAAAGTGAAAGAGCAAATAAATATCGTGATAAGCATCCTTCACAGAAATAGATTATAGTACTTAAAAATTCAAAAGGATAGACTGTATCTGCAGAACGATCTGCTGGTCAACTGCAAATGTGTATTGATTGCCCTTTTTGTACATACTCTAGTCACTGTGAATGTCGAGTAATTCTTTTTTCTCCATTACATGGAGAAACGAACATATAAAGCGCACCAGTATTACTGATGGAACCTTCTGGCAGATTATTCTAGTTCTGAGAGGACGTTTCATCGCAGCGCACTCTCTGCTGCAGAGTGATATTCTTTCTGGGAGTTTTATTAGTATAGACAAGTCATTTCACATGTCTGAATCAAATTTTAATTTATTTGATTTGACTCAAATAAAATCGTATTTTCATTAGAATATTATAATTCAGTATTTCCAGTTGACAAAAAAATACAATATTAATACAATTAAAGAAACTGCTGAAAATGAGGTTCTAACCTCGAGACTGTTTCAATATGAAACTCAAATAGTTACGAACAGATTTGTATTTAAGTGAGCCGGAAAAATATCTCCCTTTTTTAGAATTAACACTTTTGAGTTTTACAAAATTGTCACGTCGTTTTAGTAAACTGATGTCTGGGCACAGATTTTCGAATTACATAAATGTACGTAAAGGAAATCGAACAGGGCCAGTCCACAAGCTCCGCTAGCCACATAACAACGTATATATACGCTCACAAGCGTAAAATCTATACCAGCTGCTGTCTGAGCAGGGTGAAAGCACATACAGAGCGCATAACAAATCCGGCAATAACTCACGCATTACAGTCATTTTCACGCCTTGAAGAAGAAAGTTTTTCCGAGTCTGACATCCAGTGGCACACATAGTGACGTCCCGAGTCACGACCCCAGGAAGCTCAGAATTTGACGCTGAGTGTCTTACCCGGTAACATCTGGAGAGAACTGACCAGTTCTTGACGAGGAGCGGCCTGCTGCTGTGTGAACCTGACCTGGTGGGGTTCCAGCGGCGTTTGCTTGGCTTGTTGGAAATTCTGAGTTGTTTATACAAGGCTCTGTTCCGTCTGCTGTCATTGGACAGAAGTACATAACGTTTTACCTGACACGCTTGTTGCCATGACGGCCCAAACTGAGGAGTTGAATGTGGATGATCGAACACTCTTGGGTCGATCGTCGTAGAGGAGACTTCTCGTGCTCGATCGCTGAGGGGAGGCGAACATTCTGGTGTTCTGCACTAGGAAGTCGTCCCGACAACTTAGCTCGGTCCACAAGTTCCATGGGGGCGCAGATCTCGTGTTGACGCACACATCTTAGTGTTGCAGGCCCTTTGCTGTTCCTTATCCGTATAAACGATTTGCGAGACAATCTGAGCAGTCGCTTAGGTTGTTTGCTGATGACGCTGTCGGTTATCGACTAATAAAGTCATCAGAAGATCAAAACACATTGCAAAGAAATAGATAAATGGCTCTGAGCACTATGGGACTTAACATCTGTGGTCATCAGTCCCCTAGAACTTAGAACTATTTAAACCTAACTATCTTAGGGACATCACACATATCCATGCCCGAGGCAGGATTCGAACCTGCGATCGTAGCGGTCACGTGGTTCCAGACTGTAGCGCCTAGAACTGCACGGCCACACCGGCCGGCAGACAAATTGCAGCAACCATAAATAACGAAAAGTGTGAGGTCATCCACATGAGTGCTAAAAGTAATCCGTTCAACTCCCGTCACACGATAAATCAGTCAAATCTAAAGGCCATACATTCAACTAAATACCTAGTAATTACATTTATGAACAACTTAAATTGTAAGGAACACACAGAAAATCATGTGGGGAAGGCTAACCCAACACTGCGTTTTTAGCAGGTACATCGAAAAAGTGCAAAAATGGTAGCATGTTTTGCATCAACGCGAAATAGGGGGGAGAGTGTCACTGAAATGATGGAGGATTTGTGATGGAGATTATTAAAACAAAGGCATTTTTCGTTGCGGAGCAATCTTCTCACGAAATTCCAGTCACCAGCTTTCTCCTCTGAATGCGAAAATATTTTGTTGACGCCGATCTAGATAGGAAGAAACGATCACTAGGATAAAATAAGGGAAGTCAGAGCTCGTACAGCCGGTCGTTGTGGCCAACCGGTTCTAGGCGCTTCGGTCTGGAACGGCGCTTCTGCTACGGTCGCAGGTTCGAATCCTGCCGCGGGCATGGATGTGTGTGTGGTTAGGTTCGTTAATGTTTAAGTAATTCTAAGTCCAGGGGACTGATGACCTCAGATGTTAAGTACCATAGAGCTTAGAGCCATTTGAACCATTTGAAGAGCTCGTACGAAAAAGATGTAGGTGTTTGTTATTTCCGAGCGCTATACGACATTTGGAGAATAGAGAATTTTGAAGGTGGTTCGAAGAACCCTCTGCAAGGCACTTCAACGTAATTAGCAGAGTATCGATGTAGATGTGGATGTAGATCGAGATGGCTAGTGATTGGTGAGCACATTGTAGCGGCACCAATTTGTCTGGGAGATTACCATTTTATAGTTGTACACCACCGCAGTACCGTAAGATTACAGATACGAAGAGAGGTTCTTTTCATTTTAGTCCCGACAAGGAACCACTACATAGTAAAATTCAGATTCGTAGGGTTTATTCACATTGTAATGACACATTCCGACGCAGAGACATACAACACCTCAAAGGCTGCGCCAAAGATCAAATTGAGAGGGATGTAGAATATAATCTCTGTAATGTTCATATTGGATTCGCTTTTGTTTCATACTCCAAGAAGGAGCTAAGAGACACTTTCGATTGTTGCCTTGTGGAGGACGGACGTAATTTCGGACTGTGCGGAAAGGCAGCCATGTTGTTAGTAATCATGATTTGTGCGACGAGCAGAGCAAGTCTTATTGTCTTGTGAATAAATAATTTTCGTAACACTTCGATACTTCTCACTATTTTTTAAAGTGACGTAGCATTGTATTTCCTTGGTTTCCACCGTCTACGTGAAGTGAACCGATGCCGACTTAGGAAGGTACACACGGTCAACAAAGAGAAGAACATCGAGGGCGACTAAAGAATTAATATTGTGGCAGAAGGACTAATTCTACGTCTAAGGTGAGAACTCTGATTAAATCAACAGTGACGTAGAATTCAAAAATGTAATTAATCGGAATGGTAAATTATATTACAGGCATATTTCACGCAGCACTGAATTTGTCCGCATTCAAGCTGGTCAATACATCCCGTAAAAAAAGAAAGGCCTTTCAAAAATTCTGAAGTTATAATTCCATGTCCACAATTTTTCCTCTTTACAAAAAACCAAGAAATTTAATTTTATTATTTATTTCGCCTCAACATCGTGGAGGGAATGTGCAGCATGAACACATTATCCTTCCCTGGACATTATGCTTTTGCTGATTGTCAGTATTAGTCTAACATGATAGACAGTTAGTCTATTGGTTTTCTTGTGTACGAAGAAGACTTTTTGCAATAAATCACCAGTTCATTTTTTACTTGAATTTCATTTAAAGAATGTAGTGTTCCTTTCATTCGATTTGCATTATTAATTGTTTTTAAAATACAGTTATTAAGTAATTTTATACAAATTGTTCACCCTAGGACCTCAGGTAAGGGCCAAATTTCAAGTAGCATATTTCCATTGTATTATGTATATCAAAACTGTATCTAAAGGGATTTGTCAGAGTCTAAATAGTCTCCAACTCTGGTAACGATTTCTAATTTCACATACATGTGGTACTGCAAGACTAACGCATTGAACTGTTCCCATAACCAAAACTACACAGGACTGAAGTCGAGGGAACAGGGGACCAAGGTGTGCCCCCTCCGCCCCAACCATTCCAAAAGACATGAAGCGTCAGCATCCGATATTCACACACATTGCAGATGAAATGTGACATAATGCATAAACCACATCGGTAGTCTTTACTGATGTGGTACCTCCTCAGACAAGGTAAGCAAAATGTTAACAAGAAGTTGACGATAATGAGCTCCATTAAATGTTTGGAGTAGGATATATGGCCCTAGTAACTTATCACCAAGAATGTCTATCCATTAGTTGACGGAGAAATGAGGTTGATGTACTCTTTGTACAGCAGCATAGGGGTTTTCATAAGCCCACACGTGCTGAGTATGGAAGTTCACAGCACGACCCTTTGTGAACCGCACAGGATCAGAGAAATAAATTCTTCGTCGAAAACAGTGGACCTGCAGCACGCTTCTGTATGGGCCAATGACACAACTATGATAGGCTATCGTGGTCCTCTGGAATTAGTGCCTGGATGTGTTGAAGGTGTTACGGATACAGCAATAGCTCAAGCAGTACCAGCCGGACAACAGGATGACTTATGCCTTCTGTTGGTGTCAATCGCCAAATCTCCACACTGCTGTTGCACGTCTTTCGTCCAGCAAATCTGGTATGTCCTCCTGCATCTTAGGTGTGTGAACTGACTCATACCGTCCACTACTCGTCTTTTGGAAGCTAGAAAATCCGTGTCCTTAAGAAGCAGAAAACTTTGGGTCAACAATTTATCGCATGGTACTCTGCAACGTGGGTATTTTTCTGCGTAGTGGGAACGTGCTTACGGGCTATTTCCAATTGCTAACCCATAGCAGATAATTATATCCGTCATGTCACTTTAGGAGTAGTACGCTTCCATTGTTAACAAGCAGAAGAGAAATGGAAATTTACCAACCCATTCGTGCACAGTGCATTACAAATATCACAGTGACAGTAAACATTGCGATATGACTTACAGGGACTAGATGTTTGTCTGTGAACACATGTAATATAGAATAACGTGATGCAATTCTGAAATGTACTTAAATGCCATACTCCGAATAAATAAATGCGATACATACCCATAGTTGCAGGCAATTTACTACAAAATAACACACACTAACAACGCTAAAACTATAGTACATGCAACACAACTGCCTGTAGATTACCCAGTGCTCAGACTTGTGTGCACTGGAGTACGTCAGTACGGAAAGACACGTACAGTAGTGAACGCTATTGACGGATCATGGGTTGGGGTTCGGTTGTTTGGGGAAGGAGAGCTGACAGTGAGGTCATCGGTCTCATCGGATTAGGGAAGAACGGGGAAGATAGTCGGCCGTGCCCTTTCAAAGGAACCATCCCGGCATTTGCCTGGAGTGATTTAGGGAAACCACGGAAAACCTAAATCAGGATGGACGGACGCGGGATTGAACCGTCGTCCTCCCGAATGCGAGTCCAGTGTGCAAGCCACTGCGTCACCTCGCTCGGTTCACGGATCATGGGGGCAGCACCTGTCGCCATACATCACTTGTTTATTTAATATCTACCTTGTGTGTCAGGCGGACATATTCACACCCGAACGTCTTCAGCCACTATGGACAAGTGTAGAGATCTCACAAAGTATGCATTTCCAGACCCACGTTCAAGGTATTTTTTTTCTTGTTCTTGTGGTTGGTATCACCTATCAAAATATTTGCCACTATTTCTCCAATATCCTGTGTAGGTATTCCACCCAAGAGTCTTCAGGCGCATTTGCTCTGGTGTTCCGACAGATATTTTCGATTTCGTGTTTGGAATGTGTAGGTGGAGTGAGTCGAAATTAATACTGTTCATTACGCCTGTCATGATGTGCCACTGTCGCCGCAAAGCGTCGGTTTGTTCCCCATTAAAAAAAAAAAAAATTATTTTCAAAGCGGAATTTCACGTACCCATTCGGATGGACGGGCCACAAACTAGTCTACAACGTTTTTCGCTTCATCCATTTGTATTAACAGGAGCGGGAAAACTCTAAGAATAACCGATACTCTAACAGCGACAACAAGGCCCTGGCCCAAATTGATAGCTACCGCCACTCTCCGTTCTCCAGTTTTCCTGCTAATACGTATCGCTAAAACGAATACCAATCTGGACTAATCTCGGGCCGCCCTAACGAATGAGAATGTAAAATTCCGCTTCAAACAGCATTTCGCGTGTAACGGAAACAAACCGAAGCTTTCCGTCGACGTGATGACCAGTACACGTTTGGACTGACTGCATCTACACATTTAAAATATCTACTGAAAAACCAGAAGAAATGTGCCTGAAGACTTTTAAGAGAGACATCCGGTACATTTATACACTGAAGTAGCAAAAGTCACGGAGCACGTCGTAGCATCGTGTCGGACCTCGTTTCACCCAGTACAGAGCATCATCTCCGTGTGGCGTGTACTCAAAAAGTCGATAGAAGTCCCTTGCAGAAATATTGCACGCTGCCTCTGTAGCCACACATAGTTACGAAACACTGCCTCACCTGTAATAGAACACAGGCAGATGCAGCTCAAGTGCGTTCTGGGTACTGATACTCTAATAGAGGTGGTGATATCTGGTATAAAAGCTGAAACCTTACTGCCTGCAGCCTCCTGTAACAAATCGTCCCGTGTGCTGGATTTTTCCACGTGTAGAACATTCGCACTTACCTTGCTCAGAGATCCGTCCTGTTCCGCACCATTCTGTCGCGAGAGTTCCCGCCACTCATCGTCGTTAAGTGGATTATGTTGTGGATCAGCGGGTTCGATTTTCTCCAACTGTGGTGGTCCCGCCAAGGCATTCCTATTCTGCTCACGGTCCCCTCATGAGCAGTCTCTGCTTTCGTGGTGTAACGTTCTCTGGCAGCATGCATCCAAAGTGAAAGTTAAAAGAACATTTCGATGTATAATGTTCATTGCAACAAATAATTTATATGTATTTCTGTTAATTGTATTTCAAAAGGACATTTAAAAGATAATTATGAATTTTGCTATTATAAATGATTATTCAAAGACTGTTAAATACTATCTGTGGCGGAGGATGTGAAAACCGCTACAGAAGAAAGGATATGTTATCAAAAACGACAAAGACTGTACAAAAATTAGGTAAGATATAAATTGGCAATATATTGTAGTAGAATCGCTTGCCTTCTGCACAGACTGAATGGGAGAGGAACCCGTAACGTTGCATTAGGCTATTACGTAGTCTTCATTTGTCATAAGTCGATGATCGACGCCATTTGTAGCTCGGATTGTAAACGGTGTGTAAAGATTTTAATTGTTTCTGTTAAAATATATTTATCTAGTAAAATCTGTTTGTCACAATTACTGCAAAGTTCGCACCGGACATTACCCATTTTATTTTAGAATTTCCAGCATTTTATTGGATATCGCTGGCAGTACGGAGCTGCACCGTGAGCGAGCATTCTGGAACAGCGGCAGATTAAAATATACCATCGCAATAACGACCACATCCTAAAAAGGGTACAGGTAGAGGTGAACGAAAATAAAAACGTGTTTCTTTTCACAGCATTCCATAGGCAGAATACAAAGAGATAGTAGATTTTATCTTGTGCATTCACAGGTGGATACAAGCTGCAGCTCTTTTAAATTTTCATTCAAAAAGTGATAAATTCTGAACATAACGTGAAGTGTATTTAAAAGTGGATAATTCTTCAGGAGAGCTTAGAAATATAAAAAAGAATTCATAAAGTAAAGATAGTCTTATGCTTCAAAGCTAGTCGGGCTATATCCAGTAAACAAAAATCCAGTGCAACGTGAAAATCTTTGCTAAGTTCGATGGAAAATTATATTTTCATTCTTGTACAAACAGCTGTAGTCCTTGAATAAAAATAAAACTTGAACATTATTTTGGGAACATTCAAAGAAATTCGTCTTTATTAATCTGCAATAGAATATTTCATATGTAAAGTAATAATCATAGATGAAAAATTTATTGCAACCTTTGAAACCTCCCTTTAGAAAAATTTATGAATGATTGTGCTGATAATCTCCTTTACGTTATTTGATTTTCAAACAGCTGAGCAAAACTCAACGTACTCAGACATTTCTCTTTACTTACTCTGATCATCACTAAACGGACTCACAATATTTTAGCGCAACGCAATCTGACTTATATAATCCCCACAAAAGAATGGCCCCGACTAACAATAACCTATACCTTTCACGAATCACTAACCTCATAAAAATCTTCCTTACTCGAACTACTGCAATATAGCGAGCGCCAGTACTGCCAGCTACATAAAAGATTCTAACTATTGAAGGCACTAACTAGAAATCCAGTCCTACAAATTTACTCTGATGGACACACGTCCAGATCATCCGCTCTCAAAACTCTTGTCATCTCTCTCCCCACATCCAACACTGCTGGCGGCTCACCTCCAACTGCGCTACGCTAAGCGCTGTTCACATCCAACTGCCCAACACTACAATAGCGAATATTTCAACAATGCCAACCAGCCACAGACTGCACACAGCACAATCAGTGATTTTCATACAGAGCGCTATGTGGCGTTACCAACATAAAAACCTAAACAGCCTACTTACACCTTTCATTTCTCATGTCCATCCATGTATATGTTAAGTTTAATCTCAACGGTTTCCCAATCAAATTAAACGCAGAAAACAAAGTTTAAAACCAAACGGTCAGCTCCCGAATAATTAAATAGACAGAAAGGCATTAAAGTGGTTTCTGATCCCACTGCTTCCAGGGTTTTGTGATTGCGTTCGCGTGTCTCTTCATTCCTGTACTGATTTGCCCTATCTTTTTCTATTTCCCAGTTGTTCCCAAATTACCGCCACCCGTTATTGCTATCACCACTCAGCTGATTCAAGCCCCGTAATCGAACTCACTACGACCGCCCGTTGTTGTCGCTACTACATCTACATTTATATTGCGCAAGCCACCCAACGGTGTGAGGCGGAGGGCACTTTACGTGCCACTCTCATTACCTCCCTTTTCTGTTCCAGTCGCGTATGGTTCGCAGGAAGAACGATTGCCGGAAAGCCTCCGTGCGCGATCGAATCTCTCTAATTTTACATTCGTGATCTCCTCGGGAGGTATAAGCGGGGGGAAGCAATATATTCGATACCTCATCCAGAAACGCACCCTCTCAAAACCTGGACGGCAAGCTACACAGTGATGCACAGCGCCTCTCTTGTAGAGTCTGCCACTTGAGTTTGCTAAACATCTCCGTAACGCTATCACGCTTAATAACCCTGTGACGAAACGCGCCGCTCTTCTTCGGATCTTCTCTATCTCCTCCGTCAACCCAATCTGGTACGGATCCCACACTGATGAGCAATATTCAAATATAGGTCGAACGAGTGTTTTGTAAGCCACCTCCTTTGTTGATGGACTACATTTTCTAAGGACTCTCCCAATGAATCTCAACCTGGTGACCGCCTTACCAAAAATTAATTTTATATGATCATTCCACTTCAAATCGTTCCGCACGCACACTCCCAGATATTTTACAGACAGAAATGCATAAAAATGGTTTTTGATCCCACTGCTTCCAGGGTTCTCGTGACCGCGTACGTGTGCCCCTTCATTCGTGTACTGATTTACCCAACGTTTTTCTATTCCCCAGTTGTTCCCAAAGGAACTAGGGTGGCCGCGTACGGTCAGTCACTCTGGTCTAGGTTTTCGACAGCGCCCGCAACTGGAATCGTGCGTTTGCGCACCGCGTGACTAGATCGTATACTTAGACACATACTCCCCCAAATCGTACTCGAACTCTTATTGCGCCGCTTTAAATGCTTCCACATCATCCTTTCATTTTGCAAAACGATGAGGTATCAGTCCCCTATAACTTAGAACTACTTAAACCTAACTAACCAAATGACATCACACTGAAGCGCCTAGAACCGGCCGGCTGCATTTGGCAGCTGGGATGATGTGACACATGTGGGTTGGCATTATAGTCAGGCAAATACTGATCAGCTCTGCTGCTCCGAACGTATAAAATAAAAATTGATTAGCCTGTACCATGTGTTCGAGCAAACGGGCGGCGCTCGTAAATCCAGAATATTTAAGGAAGAGTATTACTATAGTGTTGTGTGGGCTGAAAGGAATGTGTGTGAGTGAATTCCTAAAGTACCAAACTGCTGAGATCATCACTTACACTAACCCCACCTAAGAACAACACACAACCCATGCAAGAGACAGGACTCGAACCTCCGGCAGGAAGGGCTCTCAATCCGTGACATGGCGCCTCAAACCTCGTGGCTACTCCGCCCGGCGCTGAAAGGAAAGCCTGCCGAAATTCCCTTACTGTCTCACAACGCCGCTATCTGGTCCTCATTGGCATGGCAGGTTCCCCTGCTAAGAAACAACGCACGAATTCAGTTGTGTGTGCTGGGCCACACTGGGGAAAGCACAAATTCGAACAGTTCCGACCAGGCATAGGGTGAATTCAGTTAACCGAGTTCAGGAACAACTCAAACTAACGTAGTGAAAGGAAATGCTTAAAACAGAAGCTTTGCTTTTCTCTCGCGAAGGTCTGTCCTCCGCCGCGAGAACCTCCCGCAACATTGCTTTCCCTGTAATCGCACTTATCCTCGCGTTCCGAGTCCCTCTTTGCACTTTATTCCCTGAGGCTCCAACTCCATCAGCCCCTATACATCTACATTTACATGGATACTCTGCAAATTATATTTAAGTGGCTGGCAGAGGGTTCATCGAACATCGCGTGACCGTTACGGTTGCAGGTTCGAATCCTGCCTCGGGCATGGATGTGTGCGATGTCCTTAGGTTAGTTAGGTTTAAGTAGTTCTAAGTTCTAGGGGACTGATGACCTCAGATGTTGAGTCCCATAGTGCTCAGAGCCATTTGAGCCATTTCGTCGAACAACCTTCACAATTCCCTATTATTCCAATCTCGTATAGAGCGCAGAAGAAACTAACATATATATCTTTCAATGCTAGGTCTGGTTTCCCTTATTTTATTATGCTGGTCGTTTCTTCCTATGTTGGTCTCCGTCAGCAGAATGTTTTAGCATTCGGAGGAGAACGTTGGTGATTGAAATTTCGTAGGAAGCTTCCTCTGCAACGAAAAACGCCTTTGTTTTAATGATCTCCATCCCAAAGCCTCCAACATTTCAGTGACACTCTCTCCCCTATATCGTGATAATACACTTTTTCGATGCACCCCGTCAGTCCTATGTGGTAAGGATCCCACACCGCACAGCAGTATTCTAAAAGATAACGGACAAGCATAGTGTAGGCATTCTCCTTAGCAAATGTATTACACTTCCTAAGTCTCCTGCCAGTAAAATGCAGTCTTGGGTTAGCCTTCCCCAGAACACACTCTGTGTGTTACTTACAATTTAAGTTGTTCGTAATAATAATTCCTACGTATTTACGGCCTTTAGATTTTTCTGATTTATCGTGTAACCGAAGTTTAACGGATTACGTTTAGCACTCATGTGGATTACCTCACACTTTCCGTTATTTAGGGTCGATTGCCAATTTTCGCACCATCCAGATACCTTTTCTAAATGGCTTTGCAATTTGTTTTGAACTTCTGATGACTTTATTAGCCGATAAACGACAGGGTCATCTGCAAACAATCAAACTCGTTTATAGAGATGAGGAACAGCAAAGGACCCTGGAGAACGCCAGGAATCACTTCTGTTTTACTCGATGACTTGCACCACCAAACTCTGATAGGAACCTAATTGGTATACACTCTGGGCCAGAAGACTTGCCTTTATTAAGTAATTCATGTTGCTTCACTACTCCAAGGATATCTACTTCGACGTTACTCATGTTGGCACCTGATCTTGTTTCGAATTTTTGAATATTTACTTCGTGTTCCTTTGTGAAGGCATTTCGGATGACTGTGTTTAGTAGCTCTGTTTTGGCAGCACTGTCTTCGATAGTATCTCCATTGCTATTGCGCAGAGAAGGCATTGATTGTGTCTTGCTGCTAGCATACTTCACATACGAACAGAATCTGTCTGAATTTTCTTCCAGGTTTGGAGATAAAGTTTCGTTGTGAAAACTATTATAAGCATGTCGCATTGAAATCAGCGCTAAATTTCGAGTCTCTTTAAAAGATCGCCAATGTTGGAGATTTTGTTTCCGTTTAAATTTGGCATGTTTGTTTCGTTGTTTCTGCAACAGTGTTTTGACGCGTTTGGCGTACCAATGAGGATGAACTGCGTCGTTTGTTAATTTATTTGGTGTAAATCTCTGAATTGCCGCCGATACTATTTCTTTGCATTCAAGTCACATCTGGCCTGCAGTGACATTATTAATGTGGAAGGAGTGGAGGAAGATGTTATGTGAATTTTTATGTGCTTTTTTTGAACAGGTATATATTTCGTTTATTTGTGGAGGACTTGGGGATCTGGGTACGTTCAATAATACCAGTATACGTTTTAATCCTCGTTACTAGTTCAGGATTATTCCTTGTTGATCTGGGTACGTTCAATAATACCAGTATACGTTTTAATCCTCGTTACTAGTTCAGGATTATTCCTTGTTAACAGGTAAAGCGCGGTTTTCACAACCTTTTACTATTCATGAAGTAACTGCTCGAAATAGTTGTCGGAGAAAGCGTTTAGCAAAATTTCGGATGATGTTTTATGCGTACCTCCGGAATTAAACATGTATTTTCACTAACATATCGAGGATAGATTAAAGGCACCACGAACTATATTTGTATGAGTCGGGTACGCGTTTGAAATTAAACTCAACTCGTCTTTGAACCTTTCAGCTACTGTATCATCTGAATTGGGAGGTCTGTAAAAGGATCCAGTTATTATTTGATTCCGATTGCCAAGAATGTCCTCTGTGCATACTAATTCGCAGGAACTGTCTACTTCAATTTCGGGACAACCTGCTTTGAGGTGAGCCACACGTTTCTTCAAGTCAGGAGTTACGTATCGTCCCCTCCGGACCAAACCTGGGTGTTGCTCACAGTAGCCGGCAGTCTGTTGCTTTATCGCCACCGCCTGCGGCCGAACTGGTGCTCGCTGTCTCTGCGACGTTAACTCCCGGCTCTCGGCAGCTCTTTGGAACAGGAACTCGGGCGCAGCAAAAGACGGAGTACGTATCGCGCTGATTCTCTGCTCTGCCTGACCCTTCGTGGCTTCCAAACGCCCGGCAGCCGCTCTCTCAGCTCGGGACAGTAGCTCTACGCGTTCACTTTGGGACAGCCACGAACGTCGCCATAACCCTGCTCTCCTGTTCTTCGAGCACTCTGTTTAGCGGCAACTGCTCGCTTTCAGCTTCACAGACGCTTCTCGACGACCCTCGACGTTTTCGCTAACTCGATCGCTATTTCATCCTGTAGCATCTTCTAAAGTCATTCGCTTTACTTTCCACGTTCCGTTCGAGCTTAAGATTCGCAGCTTCTAAGTCATCAAATAGCTTTTCATTCACTTTCCTCGGCTCATTAAATTTCTCTTCAGTCCCTTCGTGAGTTCACCAACCGGCAGAGAGGTTGTTTGAGCATAGTGGAAAAAAAATTTGCATGCAGTTAATGCAATACTAAATCTAACCATAGTACATAACATCGTTAAATGAACCTGTATAATTAATCAATGGATTGTGAATTTGGCACATTAGTTCTACTCATTCCTCTCTCTGGGTACTTCGTTATCACTGTCTTTTTGTGCAGCATATAAAAATCAGGCTAATATTTCAAAGAAAGAAGCCGTTAAGAGCATCGAGTTGCAAGTCTGGCAGCTATTTGGTGCGTTCTGAAGTAGTTAGAGGACACACGATTTGAGTTTTCATGAAACACATTTATTCAAAAATAGCCACAAAGAATTATGGGTGGACATTCTGTAGATATACTTAAGTTGTGCCTGAACACGAAATAAACTAATCTGATCTGGCAAGAAGAAATTACATAGCGCAATTTAACTATGCATACGTGAGGGAAAAGAGAGGAAAGGGAACAGGAACATATGACTTCAGTTATCCAATCAAGCTTCACACGAAAACGACGAAATTCAGAGGAACATTACCTGCATTGCCTGCATGCACTAACATCAAAGGGGTTTACACCGATTGAAACATCTTGTTACAGCAAATACACCACCTGAGAATTCACGCAAGCATCATGAAAAGAAGTCACCTGAGTTGCACATCCAACTGTTTCAAACAGATGTGAGTGAAAATCGCTAAATGTATAAATCAATGAAAGTACACCACTGTAAGAACGAATAGATCATGAATCACGCCGAATTCATAATAAAACCATCAAGGCGGAAGGCCCCAATGATTCGAGAAACATATGGCCCCCATTAAACAAAGGCAGCTGCTACACGTTCCCACAAAACACGGAAATGCAGTAACGCAAATATTCACCCATCACTTATCAGTTAAAATAACACGGACCAACTATTGAGATTCAGTAATAGAGCGCAACGCTCACAGAATAAAGACAACTCGAGATCACAGCAGAAAATAGAACATGCGATAAACTACAATACATAAAAAGAAATATCGCACATACACGATAACACAAGTTCTGTCATATTCACAAAGCTTTAAAGCACATTAACTCAGGCTAACCATATCCCGTAGAGCGCATTGACACCACAATAGTAGAAAGGAACAAAGCAAACTCCGGACACTGACAAAATCATAGACTCAAGCATTGCCTATCAAGAGCAATATAAAACAAGAAGTAATCGAAACACTTCATTCAGGCCAAGAGGTTTTCCGAACGGCTCCACGCATGAAGACCGCGTTTGAAGCTACGACCTATCTCATCACTGGCAGGAGAGGGCTCACTTAAGAGCACAGCTACATCCACCGAGTTCAGTCCGGAACCGCGCGACTGCTACGGTTGCAGGTTCGAATCCTGCCTCGGACATGGATGTGTATGATGTCCTTAGGTTAGTTAGGTTTAAGTAGTTCTAAGTTCTTGGGGACTGATGACCTCAGATGTTACGTCCCATAGCGCTCAGAGCCATACATCCACCGACAGCCACCGCTCGGCTCGGAGCGCATGGAAAGCCCACACGGGAAACGGACAATACCAACTTGACAACCACGAAGCTGTCGAACAGCACCGATAGAACTCTTTGCCCACGTAAGAGGTACAAAATTGGTTATCCTGTGCTTCTAGCAGACGAAAAGCAGCTCAAGTACCAAACCCAAGACAAACCTGAAAAGACACATAAAAAGACCTGGTCACACAAGGTAGGCTAATGGACGAACTTTATAAATATGGGGCTAGATTACACATGGAATATTAATGGATCACTTAAAGTACTGACATACTGATGCGCAGAACGAGTTGCTTGCACTTAACGTCAGATTATCACTGAAACTTCTCAGTCCTTCTGGGAGGGTTAGTAGAACAAACTGCAGACAAACAGAATCAAACAGGGCAACAGTCTTATGAAGCGACTCTACACAGACATTTCAACATATCATAAACACACTAATTATAATCCTTCATGCAGTGATTTTTGCGTTTTCTCCTGTGGAGTTACGGGGTACTTTTATTGATATGAGCGTCCACTGTCTACATCTATATCTCCATGGGTAGACTGCAAATCACACTTAAGTGCATGGCAGAGGGTTTATCGAACCACCTTCACAATAATTCTCTATTATTCCAATCTCGAACAGCGTGGTGGAATAACTAACACGTATATCTGTCAGTGCGTGCTCTTATTTCCCTTATTTTATTATGATGATCGTTTCTCCCTATGTAGGTCAGCGTTAACAAAATATTTTCACGTTCGGAGAAGAAAGTTAATGACTGAAATTCCGTGAGAAGATTCCGCCGCAACGAAAAACGCCTTCGTTTTGATGACGTCCTCCCCTAACTGTGTATCATGCAGTGACACTCTCTCCCCTATTCCATATTAATACAAAACGAGCAGCGCTTCTTTGAAGTTTCTCGATGTACTCCGTTAATTCCATCTGGTAACAATCCCACACCGCGCAGCAGTACTTCGAAAGGAGACGGACAAGCACAGTGTAGCTAGACTCATCAGTAGATCTGTTACATATTCTAACTGTTCCGCCAAAAAAACGCAGTCTTTGGTTTGTCTTCCCCGCATCATTTTCTCTCTCTTCTTTCCACTTAAGTAGTTCGTAACTGTAATTTTTAGGTATTAATTTAAAATTACGGCTTTTAGATTTGATTTATCGTGTAGCCGATGTTTAACGGATTCCTAGTAGCACTCTTGCGGATAACCCCACACTTTTCATAACTTTGCGCTAATTGCCAACTGCCAACTTTCGAACCATACAGATATCTTTACTAAATCGTTTTGCAACCGATTTCGATCTTCTAATGACTTTACTAGACATTACCTACAAACAGTGATCGTAGATGGCAACTACTCATGATCGCAACAGAGTTTCACTGGACACGGGGATAAGAACATTTTTCCATAACACATCCGTCAGTAGTTCTCTTTGATGAACAGGATGTGCTTCACTTCAGCAACTGCTTCATTTCTGCGCTACAATAGGGTGTCTCACGGAGACCTAGGAGCTATAAAGGGCTTGGAAAATCTCTGTCGGCTAGTCTCATAGTCTTTAAACCGGAGATGCTTATTTTGCTGTAATTGGTTTTGTGGAACCGAGAATTCATTGAGATCTTCTCTTGCAATGCTGCGTGGTGATTGCCCTTTAATCGCCTTAATGAGCTCCGGTCTTATTGCCAAAGGTAATTCAAACTGAGTTCGAGGATGTTATAAATGCATAAGATCCAAAGTTGATGAGATGTAGATTGTTTACATAGGAAAGTATCACTTTGCTTATGTCACCGAGAAATACTGGCAATGAGTGTTGTGTATAGAGTTACTAACTTATACTTCTCCACAGTACTGCTTGTGAGTCAGGTAGATCTGTGGTACATCTACATCTACATCTACATCTACATGACTACTCTGCAATTCACATTTAAGTGCTTGGCAGAGGGTTCATCGAACCACAATCATACTATCTCTCTACTATTCCACTCGCGAACAGCGAGCGGGAAAAACGAACACCTAAACCTTTCTGTTCGAGCTCTGATTTCTCTTATTTTATTTTGATGATCATTCCTACCTATGTAGGTTGGGCTCAACAAAATATTTTCGCATTCGGAAGAGAAAGTTGTTGACTGAAATTTCGTAAAAAGGTCTCGCCGCGACGAAAAACGTCTGTGCTGTAATGACTTCCATCCCAACTCGTGTATCATATCTGCCACACTCTCTCCCCTATAACGTGATAATACAAAACGAGCTGCCCTTTTTTGCACCCTTTCGATGTCCTCCGTCAATCCCACCTGGTAAGGATCCCACACCGCGCAGCAATATTCTAACAGAGGACGAACGAGTGTAGTGTAAGCTGTCTCTTTAGTGGACTTGTTGCATCTTCTAAGTGTCCTGCCAATGAAACGCAACCTTTGGCTCGCCTTCCCGACAATATTATCTATGTGGTCCTTCCAACTGAAGTTGTTCGTAATTTTAACACCCAGGTACTTAGTTGAATTGACAGCCTTGAGAATTGTACTATTAATCGAGTAATCGAATTCCAACGGATTTCTTTTGGAACTCATGTGGATCATCTCACACTTTTCGTTATTTAGCGTCAACTGCCACCTGACACAGCATACAGCAATCTTTTCTAAATCGCTTTGCAACTGATACTGGTCTTCGGATGACCTTACTACATGGTAAATTACAGCATCATCTGCGAACAGTCTAAGAGGACTGCTCAGATTGTCACCCAGGTCATTTATATAGATCAGGAACAGTAGAGGTCCCAGTACGCTTCCCTGGGGAACACCTGATATCACTTCAATTTTACTCAATGATTTGCCGTCTATTACTAAGAACTGCGACCTTCCTGACAGGAAATCACGAATCCAGTCGCACAACTGAGACGATACCCCATAGCTCCGCAGCTTGATTAGAAGTCGCTTGTGAGGAACGGTGTCAAAAGCTTTCCGGAAATCTAGAAATACGGAATCAACTTGAGATCCCCTGTCGATAGCGGCCATTACTTCGTGCGAATAAAGAGCTAGCTGCGTTGCACAAGAGCGATGTTTTCTGAAGCCATGCTGATTACATGTCAATAGATCGTTCCCTTCGAGGTGATTCATAATGTTTGAATACAGTATATGCTCCAAAACCCTACTGCAAACCGACGTCAATGATATAGGTCTGTAGTTAAATGGATTACTCCTACTACCCTTCTTGAACACTGGTGCGACCTGCGCAATTTTCCAATCTGTAGGTACAGATCTATCGGTGAGCGAGCGGTTGTATATGAGTGCTAAGTAGGGAGCTATAGTATCAGCGTAATCTGAAAGGAACCTAATCGGTATACAATCTGGACCTGAAGACTTGCCCGTATCAAGCGATTTGAGTTGCTTCGCAACCCCTAAGGTATCTACTTCTAAGAGACTCATGCTAGCAGATGTTCGTGTTTCAAATTCTGGAATACCCCATTCGTCTTCCTTGGTGAAGGAAGATCGGAAAACTGCGTTCAATAACTCCGCTTTAGCGGCACAGTCGTCGATAACAGTACCATCGGCACTGCGCAGCGAAGGTATTGACTGCGTCTTGCGGCTTGTGTACTTTACATACGACCAGAATTTCTTCGGATTTTCTACCAAATTTCGAGACATTGTTTCGTTGTGGAACCTATTAAAGGCATCTCGCATCGAAGTACGTGCCAAATTTCGCGCGTCTGTAAATATTAGCCCATCTTCGGGATTTCGCGTTCTTCTGAACTTCGCATGCTTTTTCCGTTGCCTCTGCAACAGCGTTCGGACCTTTTTTGTGTACCACGGGGGATCCGTTCCATCTCTTACCAATTTATGAGGTATAAATATCTCAATTGCTGTTGCTACTATATCTTTGAATGTGAGCCACATCTCGTCTACATTCGCATAGTCAGTTCGGAAGGAATGGAAATTGTCTGTTAGGAAGGCTTCTAGTGGCACTTTATCCGCTTTTTTAAATAAAATTATTTTGCGTTTGTTTCTGATGGATTTGGAAGAAATGGTATTGAGCCTAGCTACAATGACCTTGTGATCACTAATCCCTGTATCAGTCATGATGTTCTCTATCAGCTCTGGATTGTTTGTGGCTAAGAGGTCAAGTGTGTTTTCGCAACCATTTACAATTCGCGTGGGTTCGTGGACTAACTGCTCGAAATAATTTTCGGAGAAAGCATTTAGGACAATCTCGGCAGACGTTTTCTGCCTACCACCGGTTTTGAACAAGTATTTTTGCCAACATACCAACTATAACCGTATGAGTGGGGTATTTATTTGTTACGAGACTCAAACTTTCTCTGAACTGTTCCGCAACTGTATCATCGGAGTCTGGGGGTCGGTAGAAGGAGCCAGTTATTAACTTAATTCGGCTGTTATGTATAACCTCCACAGACACCAATTCGCACGGAGTATCTACTTCGACTTCACTACAAGATAAACCACTACTGACAGACACAAACACTCCACCACCACTTCTGCCTGATCTATCTTTCCTGAACACCGTCTGAGACTTCGTAAAAATTTCTGCGGAACTTATTTCAGGCTTTAGCCAACTTTCTGTACCTATAACGATATCAGCTTCTCTGCTTTCTATTAGCTCTTGAAGCTCAGGGACTTTTCCAGCGCAACTACAACAATTTACAACTATAATTCCGACTGTTCCTTGATCCAAGCACGTCCTGTATTTGCCAAGCACCCTTTGACATTGCAGCCCATCCCGCACTTTCCCGAGGCCATCTAACCTAAAAAACCGCCCAGTCCACGCCACACAGCCTCTGCTACCCATGTAGCCGCCAGATGAGTTTAGTGAACTCCTGACCTATTCAGCGGAACCCGAAACCCCACCAACCTATGGCGCAAGTCAAGGAATCTGCAGCCAATACGGTCGCCAAACCGTCTGAGCCTCTGATTCAGACCCTCCACCCGGCTCTGCACCAAAGGTCCGCAGTCGTTTCTGTCAACGATGCTGCTGATGGTGAGCTCTGCCTTCATCTCGTAAGCAAGACCGGCAGCCTTCACCAAATCAGATAGCCGCTGGAATCCAGAGAGAATTTCCTCAGATCCAAAGCGACACACGTCATTAGTGCCGACATGTGCCACCACCTGCAGCTGGCTGCACCCTGTGCTCTTCATGGCATCCGGAAGGACCCTTTCCACATCAGGAATGACTCCTCCCGGAATGCACACGGAGTGCACACTGGATTTCTTCCCCTCCTTAGCCGCCGTATCCCTAAGGGGCCCCATTACGCGCCTAACATTGGAGCTCCCAACTACCAGTAAGCCCACCCTCTGCGATTGCCCGGACCTTGAAGGCTGACAATGATCCTCTGAAATAGGGCAGGCAGCTGCATCTGGCTCAGCCAGAGACAGTGCCTGAAACCGGTTTGTCAGACACACCGGGGAGGCTTTCTGATCAGCCTCCGGGGACGCCTTTCGCTGCCTGCCAGGCCTTGGAACGACCTCCCAATCAACCACAGGCGAGGGCTCAGCCCCACTGCGGGCGGCAACCGGGGCAACCACAGCGGCAGACCAATAACTTAGGTTATCTGAACATGAGAGAAACTACAGATTAAGAAAGAAAAGTTAAACCTTTGCTAATTATCTGATAACAGAAAACTAATCGCTCAAATTACGTTGATTGTAAGATTTTACATTCTGTAAAGAATATCAAAAGGATGATCCACCTGGAAATACTTGAAATGAAGAAACATATGACTCAGAATGCCATGTTAGTATTAAATGACAAAACTCAGTTTCCTTGGGTCTCTGAGTGGAGGACCATCCTGCAGGTGATGTGCTGTTCATTAGGTAGGTTTGTTGCAGATACTGCTCACCTCTCCAGAGGCGTATTTTGTAGTGCTGTTGTACAAACACAGTAGCTTTGATTGGAAGCATCAAAATATCGCTATGACATCACACAATCTGACGATGTATTTGGTATTTATGTATCACAGTGTGGTATTTGTTATACATAGAATATCTTTGGTTAGAAATTCTTTGTTATGTATTAGACGAGACGTCACTATTTCTACCAATTTCTTCATTTCTAACACTATGACGTAACACACACACTAGTAATGGAGTGGTGGCTTAGCAGTGATCCGTAAATCGTAACCACGCTGGACTGTGATTGGCAGATAGAGTCACAATGGCGACGTGACGCCGGGAAAAGTGTGGTGGAAAATACGTAAAATTGTGGAAAATCTGGTAGCAATAAGAAAAAGAAAGAAAAATACGTAAAACTGAGGAATACACAAAAAAATATGAAAATGGGTGAAAACTACAAAAAATATGGAATAATGAGAGTACTTCCTGTATGCGGCATCCGCTGGTGCCTCTAATTATATAATACTGGTATTAACAAATATAACTCAAGTGACATGACTTAATGTAATTCGTTACAAACAAATAGCCATTGGCTGATGCCCCCCCCCCCCCCCCACGTGCTTTACAGCTCTGGAGTAGCCCCTCGCACTCAAGTGTCCCAGTTATAAAAGAGGGGAGGAGGTAATGCTTGATCCTCACTGCTTAGAGGGGAGAGTAAGTGAGCCGGTTGTCGTCACCTTTGTCACATGACAAAGTTGCCTCGATGACTACTCTGGGGACTTTAATCAATTCTCACTGGTTCTCGGGGAATAGGGAGGGGGGGGGGGGGAGTTTACCAAGCATTCCCAAGTTGGTGACCTGACACCTAATGTAAGATATTTGCAGATTCAGCACACCTATCCTGCAGTCCTCCATTGCCTCAATAGACATCTCTGCTGGCCAACGTCCCGTACTGAACAGAAAGACTTGCTATGTGGGTCCCATTAAATAATGTAGACGGCATTAGCACATCTGCATCTTAGCAGGATGACCAACTGAAAATAGAATGTTTGCAGTTGTGCACATGTACATTTAGATTGGAGATCTGCATCTCAAGATTGCACATAGACCGAGTATTGGGGACTGAAGACGCCAAATAAACTGTTTCAGCGCAGTGGCTCCGGGGTAAACTGACCTTATGGCATCTTCCTCAACCGAATCAGTGCATGGCAGCTAGCAGAGAAGGAGCGCAACGTCAAACTGATAAATGGGCTCATACTGTCAAGTTCTTTGTAACTTGACATGATTATGTAATCACTGAAATAGCGTCACACATGCAGTAACCACTCACAGACAGCAAGTGCAGCTCTAGCAGTGGAGGGTGTACGCATAGCGTGTCAGGGGACGCGGAAAACGGTGCAGTCGTTGATAGGAAAAGGAGAAACTGAATTGGCGACCAAAAGGGCACGACAATTGTTTTTCGAGCCAGGGATAGAAAGGGCTAAGTTTAAAAATTGTTCGCTGTCACCGTGGCTGAAGCATGAAGTCAACGGTAAGACGGCGCTAACCAAACCTGGCGCCAGTGGAAGTTTAGTGCAGCGCGCCCCACAGATGACAGGAGTGAATGATGGCTGTGGAGACGTGTACGGCCGAAGAGACGAGCAGCTGTTGAGCAGCTGGCCGCCCATCTTAGCCGAGGGGCTGCCGACTGCGTCTCCTCAGCGGCCGTTCACCACACGTTGCTGTGTCTGAACCTCTACAGCAGGCGCCCGCTTCAGGTCAGCATGCTGACCGCTGTTCGTCGTCGACAGAGGCTGGAATTCGCAGCCCAGTACCGTAATTGGACGTCCACCCAGTGGCAACAGATGGCCTCATCACGTGGTTCCCGTTTTTATGGTCCACTAGACTGACGGCTGCTGGCGCGTATGGCTAGAAACATCTAAAAGAAAACACCCGGCAACAGTCGTCAGAAGAGTCCAGGCCAGAGGCGGGAGCGTTGTGGTATTGGGAACGTTTTCATGGCAAACCCTGAACAGTTTTGTGAACGAAACGGCATTCGTCATCTAACAAGTGCTCCGTTTCACCCGCAGACCAGCGGACAAGCAGATCGCTTCATACGGACTTGCAAACAACAGTGGCCAAGCTTCTCACCACCTACACATTTACTATAATACAGAATAAAATCTGATTAATAGTTTAAATTAAAAACCTCGGAATGGTGTTTTATTGTAAAATTATTAAGATTCTAATTCGGAACAGGCGCTGCAACTCTTTTCCACCTCCTATCGCTCACACCCACGAGACGAACCATCACTGCCGGAACTTCTGCACGGCCGCAGCCATAGGTCAGTGCTTCACTTGCTACACCCACCACAGCACCCGGTGCCGCGAATGGGCCTTAGGTACCGCTTCGTGCCGCGTAATCTTGTTTTTTTTTGTACTGTTTATGGCAACAGTGAGCGCTGGTGCAAGAGGCGTGGTTCAGGAACGCATTGGCTCTTTACATATTTGATTGCAGCTCCGAATGGTTTGCACCGCCGCCATCAGAACCAAATTCGTGCGTGTCATCTCTCCACCATTCTGCTGCTTTCCTTCCCCCATGTTCACTGCCTCACAGGAGCGCACGGCCTTCGCAGATGCCCGCTGGTGCCACCAAGGAACAGATGGACGATACGCCCTCGCCCTGACCGTACCCGCTCGCCGACCCAATGGAGGTGGACATGGCATCAGCATCGCCGTCGCCCTCGTCGCCCCAGGACACGCCCTTAGGCCTGGATGTGCGGCCTGGCAGCAGTTTTCTGGAGTGCGTTGCTGTTGCCTCACAAGCCACAAGGCAGGGTACAGCCAGAAGCACGCCATTCTCCACAGCTACGGCTCCTCGCTCATCTCTACGTCCAGCATCGTGCCTCCCTCCCCATTGTCATTAACTGCCTCACTACACGGCAACGGTGTGCCATTTCGGGGGGAGGGGGGGGGGGGAGGTAATGTGTTGGCATAAGATCTCGCCAGCACAGCAGGTGACACAGAGGTTGTGAGAAGATTGATTGTAGTCACCGGAGCAAGCGAGCCTATCGGGAGAGAGGCCAAAGACACACTCGCAAACAATGCGCCGCCAGCGCCCTCTCGACCTCCAGTATTTAGATCGCCACCGCAGATTTGGGGTGGAGAGGGGGGTAGTCAGCAGGCGTCCAGTGAGTCAACGAACTGAGTCATCAGTCACAGCCTAATGGGAGTCGAAATCGCAGTTAGCTCAGCCTCTAGCTCACAGTCACTACCTAGCCATCAGAATAGTGTGCATAGTCCAGGTCTTGTGTGAAGTAAAAGTCGGCCGTCTTAAGTAACTTCTTGTTCTTATAAGTAAAGAACCCTGTTAATACACCCATGCACTTTTTGTTATAGAAGAGGATACTGGCCACCAAACAACATGCTCTCCTTGCTTCCCACAATACAAGTCTACAGTGACAACAAGACGACACAAAATTCCTTGAATGATCTTGTCATTCTGGAAACCACAGTGGATCAACACAAATATGCGTCGATGTCAACCTCTACATGCAGTTTGTTTTTCCTAAGCGCGATGGCATCTACCAGCAGGACAATGCAACGAGTCACACAGCTCACAGTGTACGAGTGGTTTCAAAGAGTGGCTGGATGGGGCTGCTCGTTCCATGCTTGCTCAGCTGAGACAAGTAGCCAGGCTGGCCACGGCTGTAGACTTGGCACGGCTCCACATCCCTGCCGGTACCTTCCAGAAACTCAGCGACTCTCTTCCCACGCGTCTCCCAGCACTCTTAGCCGCAAAGTCATCCGACAGATGTTCACATTAATGTGAGTGCACATTGGAAGTCACAGGCAGCACTGCAGCCCTGCACGCCTTAGAGCTGAAGAGTGGGAAGCAATCAGGGCGCCATGGTTCTCAGACACTTCGTACCTCCTGTAAACCTCCAGAGGCAAAGAAGTAAGGAAGGCTGCATAGCACTGGCGTAACGGGATATTAAAGTTTGTGTTGGGATAGCAACTTTCTAACGAAATACGACACAATTAAATAAGAAACACCTCGAATATATCGCTCTTGAATATCATAAGAATTCTCTTCATTATTAAGTACCGTACAAAAAATTTATTACCATTAACGTATTCACTGGCATTGAAATGCATAGTGTAAAGGCCTTGGCCATGTATGTGTGTAATGTGCATAGAACTACTTAAACCCAACTAACCCAAGTTCTAAGGGACTGATGACCTCAGATGTTAAGTCCCACAGTGCTCAGAGCCATTTCGTAGAGGCCTGTAAGCGTAAAATCGTTAGTTCCAATTTCGCTATTAGCATCCACTTTTACTTTTATTTAAATACCGAATTTGTGATGATATGGAAACGTTTCTTATCAAGTATCGAATCACATTTTTTAATAAAAATAACGTCCTTTTTAAAATTTATTGGGTACAAAAATGCGAAACACCAGATACAAAATAAACCCTATTTTCATTTCTAGAGATTGAACTACGTTGTTGATGTACAACTTTCTTATTTAATAAACGCATTTCGCCTCTCTATATCAAATTTTTACGCGGTCAGTAATTGGAAATGGAGAGATTTTATTATCATTAAAGACTATGAGATAATGTCAGTTAATAACATTTTCATTTGTTAATAAATGTGAAACATAAATACTAAAAATAGACATTGCTACTAGCAAGATTCGAATCACAGCTACGCTCCTTTTTACTTTTCCCATTTAGCTCCGTCTTACGCTCACCATAAAAGAATTCCTAAGTTGATGGAGGCTTGTAGCTCGTAACGGTATTTTCCTCACAGGATTCGACCTGATTCCTCTTCCAGAATGCTTAAGTAACCCTCTCAAAACTATAACCTGGTCTTTGTACAAGGTGAGCTGCTTCGTGAAAAGCAGAGAAACAACTTCTTCATACAAAAGAATGGAATAAACTGTGAAGTAACACTCCTCATCGCGAAATTTTTAAACATCGTCACGCGAAGAAAGGAAGTTATAACAAATTACTCTGGAAGACAACAAGAAAAAGGCTCCTCTTCACAGGAAAAACAAGCAATAACAACTCTTCTTAAAAAAACAATCAAAATACATGTACAGCGGGCATTAATCTATTTTACTGGGAGAAATTTCTAGAAAATTGCAGGAAAATTATTTCTATTTCTGTTGTAAGTTGGTTATTAAAACTACTGTTGCATATTTAAGTAGTCACTAACGCCCGTTGTGTCTCTCGTTGAAGTGAGTATGTAAGGGACAATGTGAGTCACGTACCACACGCAAATGTTATGTTAGAACTGCCAATCCGATGGTAATATACACTGAAGAGCCAAAGAAACTGGTACACCTGCCTAATATCGTGTAGGTCCCCCACGAACACACAAGTGCCGCAACACGACGTGGCATGGACTCGACTAACGTCTGAAGTAATGCCGTAGAGAACTGACGCTGTGAATCCTGCAGGGCTGTCCATAAATCCATAAGAATACGAGGGGGTGGAGATCTCTTCTGAACAGCACGTAGCAAGGCATCCCAGATATGCTCAATAATTTTCGTGGCTGCGCACCTTGGTGGCCAACGTAAGTGTTTAAATTCAGAAAAGTGTTCCTGGAGCCACTCTGAGGCAATTCTGGACGTGTAGGGTGTCGCACTGTCCTGCTGAAATTGCCCACGTCCGTCGGAAAGCACAATGAAAGTGAACGGATGCAGGTGATCAGACAGGATGCTTAGGAACGTGTCAGAGTAGTATCTAGACGTATCAGGGGTCCCATATCACTCCAACTGCATTGCAATTTGCAGCAATTTTCGAAAGGACTGCACTTCTGTCACATTGAACGATTCTCTTCTGTCGTCGTTGGTCCCGTTCTTGCCGAATATTTTTCCGGCCACAGCGATGTCGGGAATTATATGTTTTGCCGGATTTCTGATATTCACGGTACCCTCGTGAAATCCTCGTACGGGAAAATCCCCAATTCTTCGCTACCTCGGAGATGCTGTGTCCCATCGCTCGTGCGTGGACAGTAACATCCCGTTCAAACTCACAATCATGACCTATTGTAGCAGCCTTGACAGGTCTAACGACTGCGCGAAACACTTGTCTTACGTAGGCGTTGCCGACCGCAGCGCCGTATTCTCCCTGTTTACATACCTCTCTGTTTGAATACGCATGCCTATACCAGTTTCTTTGGTGCTTCAGTCTATTTTCTAGCGGTATGGTTGATGGCGCCGTGTGCGTGACACGGGCCAATCATTTCGCTGCACACTCACTTGCGGAGGAATATATTAAGAAGATAACTATAAGAGTTCTGTGAAGGTTACAGAACTTCCGAGTATATTAAGCAAAGGCGATATTTCAACCTTTTTTGAGAACTGTGTCGTACTATACGTACGCAAGGAAGTACACGTGCGACACTGACCTTGAACAGCGGTAGGTATGAAGGAAGTGGCAGAGGTCAATTCAGCAAGGTCCTCTCGTCTGCCCCAGAGCAGGTTACAGCAACGGAGCGTATCCGGTATCGGGACATCATTGTCGTTTCTTTCGTGTCAGAAGCGCTACTTGAAATTTCTCTATAGACCGTAAGAACACGTTTGCTAGAAATTGTTGGTCCACTTTATCAGTTTTGATGCAATTTTTGTGATGGCGTAGTGGCGCTATCGCAGGTCAAAAACGACACACTCAGAAAATGTTCGTTAAAAAAAATTGTTAGTAATGCGAGCAATATCGTTTCTTTTTTGCGAGTTAGTAGTATATCGGTCAAATATAGTAATGGAAATCCTAATCACTTACAGTCTTGACCAGTAACCCTCGCAATACTCGCATTACCAGGGGGGGGGGGGGGTACTTTGTACCCACCTTTTGAAAATATTGAAATCTACTCGGGTACTTTATTTTCTTAAGTTTTGTAAAAATTGTTTGTTGTCTTTGATGAAATCTTCTTACAGATTTTATGATTGTTTTACATTTTTCGTTTAAGATTAATCCGAAATTTTAAGTTGAAGGGAGGTGGTCATAATGTCTTACCCCCTTGGTAGTAGATGAGACTTCCCACAATGTTTGTCTTACTCCACAAATAACAGCATTATATGACCTTAGAACACATGGAAATTATATTTCTCTGGACTGATAGCAACAATAGTCCCAACAATGATTCATTTCCCTTTGTTTCTTTATTGTTTCCTGTTCAGTGGCACTTAGTTCAGTCTTAATACAACTGTGCTTCAAAACATGTCGACATTCACTTACTGATGGAGAAATATCACAGATTTTGGAAGAAGCTACGGCTTCTCAAATGGAATCTGATCAAACTGAAGCTGTAGTGAGTGGACCTGAAGAGGATTGTGTTGTGCGCTAGGATGTGGACAGTGATAGAGCACTTACAGAAGCTGATGATGAAATCTGGGTACCTGAAACTGATGACGTCGCAGTTTGCGAGGTTAGTGACAAGGATATTACAAGCACTGGAAAAATTTATACCTCCAAACCACCTCAAATTAGAAGACGATTAGCAGAAAACACAGTGAAAGAAAGAGAAGGCATAAGAGACGAAGGTAAACTAGGAACAATAACAGACATATTTGAAGAGTTTTGGTCTCCAGAAATTGTCAACATCATAATAAAGCATACCAATCAAGATGCATTGAGGCAGAAAATACCCAAGACAGACCGACAGACAGACAGACAGACCTGCGTTCATGGCGTATATAGGACTATTTATTATAATGGGGAAGGAAAAAGACAGTAAGTCATCATTTACAGATTTATGGTTCTTTACTTAAGGAACGTTTGTTTATACTGCTACGAGTCGTACCAGATTGGAGCAGCTTACTAAAGTAATAAGATTTGATCACAGAGAGTCACGAAGCGATCGCAATAAACGTGATAAGTTTGCTGCAATACAAGAAGTTTTTGATAAAAAGAATGAATTTTGTCCAAAATATTATTCTGTTGGGATGCACACTGTTATTGATAAAAAGTTTCCATTGTTCCGTGGCAGGTGTCCCGTCAAGGTCTTCGTGAAGGAAAAGCATGGTAAATACGGTGTACTTACACGCATGCTCACAGACGCTAAAACCAGATATGTTATCTGCACGGAGCCGTATGCTGGGAAAAGAAATAATGGTACACAGCACTCAAATTCCGCTGCAGCTGTGGTCAAACGCCTGAAAGTTCCTATACATAATTCAGTGAGAAAGGTCACCACATATAGATATTACACTTCAATTGATTTGGCCGAAGATCTATAGAGGAATCACAAGCTGACTCTCGTGGGAACATTACAAGCTAATTGGAAACACATACCTCAAGAACTGAGAGACATCTCAAGACGAGAATTACATATTAGTGTTGGAAATATTCCAATCACAATTGTATCCCCCGTAAAAAACCCAAAAGAAATCTGCTATTTCTATCATCTGATCATAAATTTATACTATAATGAGACTAAAGGTGGCGTTGACACGATAGATCAAATGGTGAGAAAATATTCAACTAAGAGGGCTACAAGAAGGTGGGCGCTATCTCTTTTCTGTACTCTTGTGTACATAGCAGTGGTGAATAGGTCTACACTATTTTTGTTGAACTTGCCGGACTGGGATAAGAAGAACCTAGTAAGTGACGACTTATTCTTCAAGAACTTGGACTACAGCTCGCGAAACCATACACTGAAGAAAGGGCTAAAAATATTTCTGGACTGCCAAAGCCTGTAGTTTCAAGAATGGAGGGTATTCTCAGAGGAAAATCCAGCAGGACTACGGTGCAAAGGAAGCTCATGGAGGTAAAGGTAGATGTATTTTGTGTGTTAGTGAAAGCCTTTCAAAAGCAGAAAAGTACAACAAAGTGAACAAAACAATAATAGTCTGCCACAATTGTAAGAGGTACATATGTGCAAAACAGCAAAAAACTGTTGTATGTTCCAAGCCCAAGAAAGTCGTGAATTATTACTCTCACGACACTACGTTATGTACATAACATATATTTCTATATTACGTCAGGTATTTGTAACTATTTTAATTATAGTAAAGTGCACTTCAATAGTATTGTAACGACTTTTACTACTAATTTTTCTCAAGATAATTAGACTTACTTAACTTAGAAGTGAAGTAAGTGAAAGGTTAAAACTGTTTTCAAAAATGCATTTTATAAGACATATTGAGGTACTGGATCCTGATTATGTTCATAACGCAATGTAAAAACAAGTAATGAAACGTTTTTATTTTATAAATTCTTTACGGTGGGTACAAAGTAGCCCCCCGCCGCCCTCTCTTTGGTAATACACGTTACTGAAAATGGCTTGGTATTGAGAGTGTTAAAACTGCACTGGAAGGAGAGTAAATAACTAAATCTTCTCACTGTGTACTTCACACAAATTATATACATGTTTGTATGTATATGTGTGTGTATGTATGTATGTTCGTTCCACACCTCTGCCTAAACCACAGGACGAATTTCAACCAAACTTGGTGCACGTATCATTTACTGAGTGGAAAGGAGCACTGTGGTGGTAAGGACCACAAGGGTTGGGGGTGGGGGGTGGGAGTGCAAAACCAGCGCAGCCCACGAGCGAGAACACCCACTCTTCAGTCATCCAGCATTTGTAGCTCAGATCACTTACAGACTTGCAATAAACTTGACACATAATTTCAAATCTTTAGGAAACTTTTTCTTTCTCATAACACCAAAAAATGATGAAAACAAAAAAAATGTCGCTTACTACAGTGTTGCTGTTCACTTGGCAAGCGACGTTTTAATTAATTGGGTATTTGTTGCTAACGTTGTCGTGGAAAATTTTTTATGCAGACAGTATTCGCCTATAGCTCTGAATGTAGCAGAAAATTACATCGTGGAACGACATTTACACTCCTGGAAATTGAAATAAGAACACCATGAATTCATTGTCCCAGGAAGGGGAAACTTTATTGACACATTCCTGGGGTCAGATACATCACATGATCACACTGACAGAACCACAGGCACATCGACACAGGCAACAGAGCTTGCACAATGTCGGCACTAGTACAGTGTATATCCACCTTTCGCAGCAATGCAGGCTGCTATTCTCCCATGGAGACGATCGTAGAGATGCTGGATGTAGTCCTGTGGAACGGCTTGCCATGCCATTTCCACCTGGCGCCTCAATTGGACCAGCGTTCGTGCTGGACGTGCAGACCGCGTGAGACGACGCTTCATCCAGTCCCAAACATGCTCAATGGGGAACAGATCCGGAGATCTTGCTGGCCAGGGTAGTTCACTTACACCTTCTAGAGTACGTTGGGTGGATCGGGATACATGCGGACGTGCATTGTCCTGTTGGAACAGCAAGTTCCCTTGCCGGGCTAGGAATGGCAGAACGATGGGTTCGATGACGGTTTGGATGTACTGTGCAATATTCAGTGTCCCCTCGACTATCACCAGAGGTGTACGGCCAGTGTAGGAGATCGCTCCCCACACCATGATGCCGGGTGTTGGCCCTGTGTGCCTCGGTCGTATGCAGTCCTGATTGTGGCGCTCACCTGTACGGCGCCAAACACGCATACGACCATCATTGGCACCAAGGCAGAAGCGACTCTCATCGCTGAAGACGACACGTCTCCATTCGTCCCTCCATTCACGCCTGTCGTGACACCACTGGAGGCGGGCTGCACGATGTTGGGGCGTGAGCGGATGACGGCCTAACAGTGTGCGGGACCGTAGCCCAGCTTCGTGGAGACGGTTGCGATTGGTCCTCGCCGATACCCCAGGAGCAACAGTGTCCCTAATTTGCTTGGAAGTGGCGGTGCGGTCCCCTACGGCACTGCGTAGGATCCTACGGTCTTGGCGTGCATCCGTGCGTCGCTGCGGTCCGGTCCCATGTCGACGGGCACGTGCACCTTCCGCCGACCACTGGCAACAACATCGATGTACCGTGGAGACCTCACGCCCCACGTGTTGAGCAATTCGGCGGTACGTCCACCCGGCCTCCCGCATGCCCACTATACGCCCTCGCTCAAAGTCCGTCAACTGCACATACGGTTCATGTCCACGCTGTCGCGGCATGCTACCAGTGTTAAAGACTGCGATGGAGCTCCGTATGCCACGGCAAAATGGCTGACACTGACGGCGGCGGTGCACAAATGCGGCGCAGCTAGCGCCATTCGACGGCCAACACCGCGGTTCCTGGTGTGTCCGCTGTGCCGTGCGTGTGATCATTGCTTGTACAGCCCTCTCACAGTGTCCGGAGCAAGTATGGTGGGTGTGACACACCGGTGTCAATGTGTTCTTTTTTTCATTTCCAGGAGTGTAGTTTAGGCGACAAGACTTCATAAACACTGACTGCGTGGAAAACTACCATATCATGCAAGACGTTTAAATCTATTACTTAGTTGCTACTTATTCTATTCGCAACATTTTTTATAGACAATATCCACATTTGTCTCTGAATGTACCTACAATATATAATTCTACAACTCATCTCAGTATTTGACATGTCTCCTGAACCATGAGTGAAAAACGTTCAGATTATGCATGACGTTTTAATTTATCACTTATTTGAAACCAACTCTAGTCGCAAACATTATCCATATATGCCGCTCAACGTAACTACAAAAATATATAATTACATAACAAATAGTTCAAGAGATATTACGTCATAAACAGTGAGATGCGCGAGAAACTGTCAGATGATGTGTGACGTTTTAATTTATTACTTCTTTACTGCCAACTGTGTTCACAACGCATTTCGCAGATAGTGGCCACGTATACTGCTGGATGTACCTGGAAAATTATCTTTTTGTACAACACATATTTCAGGATATACGACGTCATAAACATTTAGCTATATGAAAACACAACAGCAGGGTGAAAATTCGCTAGGCATACAGGTGAAATATGTATACAAATATGATCGAAATTTGTCTGAAATTAGGTGACGTGTACGTATACGAGCAAACTAGCGGTAAAATGCTCATCCTAATCCTTCGAACGACTTCAGTCATATTTGGCACACATATTAGTCGCTGTCTAGAATGAAGAGCTAAAAACCACCAGCTTCCTGCTGGGGTGAGCGTGATAGCGTGGAGAGAGACGAGGGGAGGAGGTGGAGGAGGACATGGACAGCAGAAGAGAGGAAATGGACAGAGAGAGGGGAGGGGACGAGATGGCAAGAGACAGGGGAGGTGTGGAGGCCGTGGATAAAGGAGGGACGGGAGAGAAGAGTGGATAAAGAGAGAGAGAGGATGGCTAGAGAAAGGGGGGAAGAAGGTGGACAGAGTGAAGCGGGAGGAAGAGATGGAATAACGGAAGACTAGAAGAAATAAATACTTGCTCAATGCCTGGTTTCTCTTCTAGTTAGAGTACTTAATTTTTTGTTCATTCAGGCTTCGAAAATTAATAGACAGTGAAGCTACATCAGGCAGTGACAAGCGGCAGCACATCGAGTCGAACTAAGCTCGTGTGACAGACAGGGGTGCCGCGAGGCATTCCACGCTGATACGACTCTGTATCGTACTGAATGGAGGGTGGTGATCCGCCACACAGAATACCAAAATATCACAAGAGTAGCGACTATGTTAAGGTACGGTCGCAGAAACCGACACTAGCGCTCCAAATGGCCTGGCGGTGAACTTTGAATTCGGGGAAATATGACGTGATAATCTGTATTCTTGCTCTGCAAAATGCGAGTACTATATGATAATATTTTTCATTTATATGAGTGGGTCTGGTGCCAAAGTGCATTTATTTTAAAACCCAATAATGCAATTTCTACCGCTTGGCTGTAATCGAGTTGAAATTATGTTCCCGATTAAGACATCTCTACCGCGCGACCGCTACGGTGGCAGGTTCGAATCCTGCCTCGGGCATGGATGTGTGTGATGGCCTTAGGCTGGTTAGGTTTAAGTAGTTTTAGGAGACTGGTCACCTCAGATGTTAAGTCCCATAGTGCTCACAGCCATTTAAACCACTTGAGGACCTCTCTATGTGTATTGCAGTCTTTGAATTGCATTGCAAATACGTTGCTCGTACTCTGTTTAATTTTTGCTGACATCCGTATTATAGGGTGAACTAAATGCTTCTGTATTTGTTTTTGTTGCATGCTAAAGGACGCTGGTTTTGTCTCGCGGTGTTCTGCAGACTCACGTATTTTTGTTACAGCTTAAGAACCTCGATTGAAATCCATTGTTAGTGTACTCTTCGTATCCTTTGTTATTTTTGTTCCCATTCGTTTTTCGTACTCCACCAAAATTTTCATTGACTTCTGCTAAAATGCACTATCTGCACTGCCTGTTAATAACGTGTGAAAACAAACACAGAACCTAAAGATCATCCAATAAGAAAGCGACATGATGCATTAATAAACTTGCAGCACTGCAAGTGCCCTGACAGCGAACCGAAGTCGTGTTACGTGTAGCCCCTACACGGGTTTCACCCCCTGTTGTGGCTGTCTCTGCACAGTTCGTAGCCAGTGTTTCTGGTGTCTGTTTAAAGCAACAGTCTGGAACGCTCTGTATCGACGCAAAGAGGATTATATACTGAGCATGGTGGCGCAGTGGTTACCACACTGGACTCTAGTTAGGGAGAACGACGGTTCAAACCCATTCCGCCATCCTGATTTAGGTTTTCGGTGATTTCCCCAAATCGCTTCAGGCAAATGCCGGGATGGTTCCTCTGAAAGGGCATAGCCACCTTCCTTCCCCATCCTTCCATAATGTGAGGGACCGATGGCCTTGCTGTTTGGTGCCCTCCAACAATTCAACCAACCAACAGTGGATTACATGTACCGAAATCCTGGCCAAAATTATTTTTGATAGTTTCAAACCTTTAAAGCACTCCCTTTCACTACTAGGTTAACTGTAGTTGTGAATACCCCTAAACTACTCCACTGCCGTCCATAGAGATGGGCCTGGGATGACTCGGCATGCATTTGTTAGTTTGTCTGCCTGTCTTTCAGTTTGTACCATGCCACTTTCCACTAGTTCTTAACCTTTTGTACTTGAAAATTTCAAAGTAGATTCGTGTGATACCCTTAATTTGCTGTACCGATTTTACTGGTGACGTGATGACAGGACTGCTTCTACTAGGGCACCGAATTGCTCGTCACGTGTGTGATTGTTCCATATGTAGTTACTTTGCCATACTTTTCTCGCAATTTTTAAATGCGCCTTCAAACTAATTATAGCTATGTACTGTGTTATATATGTGCGTATTGAGAAGTGTATGTTAGTGTGTGTAATCTAGGTTGGTTCTGCTACGTTCACTTGTCTAATGTTACCGATCACAGCAGGTGATTGTCCCAGGCCTCTCGCAAAGTTCTTTTCAATTGCACGTTGGTTTATTGTCTTACTTCTCGCAGTTCACAGCCTGATGCGATAGATGGTGCTGCATGCAGCGCTAGATTGCAAGCAAAATCTATCTACGTAGGGGGGCAACACATCTGTATGCTCCACCGTGACGTAATCCAGCAAATCAGATGCCTTCCTATGAGTATGAAAGAGGGAACCTTGCCAGTTCACGACAGTCAGTTTTAGTCCCTGACGACGATGGTGGAGGGTATCATCGAAAGCGTGGAATTTTCTGAAAATTTGACGAGGCAAGTGAACCGAGAACCTTTCATGTACTTGCTACAATAGTTGACCAAACGTCCATTTTTGCCATTTTGGCCATAATTTCGGTAAATATACTCCGGTGTGCGGCACAGGTCAGCACAGCATGGGAAACATGCGATGTTGGTGTAATGTGTTGAAAGATAATGTCATGAAGATCTCGGAGAAGGGTCATAGCCACCGTCCTTAAGGCGCCAGAAATGTGATAGGTACAGTCCACATTACCATCTGTGTGGACAAGACGCGGTCATCTTATTTACCCAGTGGTACCCCATACCAACAAGTCAGATGATGAGCCCATGAGAAGATGACGAAAGCAGTCTGGCAACGTTCGTCCTCCTCAGAGCTTGCATGCATGGATACGTCCAATGTGATGTTGTACACAGGACTGGGACTCGTCTGCAATGACGACATAGTGCCACTTTGGTATGTCCAGTCTCCTTGTTGGGAGTTCCACTGTCGGCCGCCTCGGTCTCCTGCCGCGTCGATGTGGGCTTCGACAGCAGTTGTCGCTGGACGTCGCCGCACTGTCCGTGAGGGCGCTCTTCTGGCCACCAGTGAGCTCGCTGCGTTCCATGACACAGGGAACCTGGTGTGTCTGTGTGGTCCTGCACAGCCAACCAAACAGCACGTCGAGCCTCTCAGGCGCTAGTCACGTAGGGCCATTAACAGCCTACGTGACCCTCGCGAACCGATGGGCACCGTATTCACGTGACAGCGCGAGCAGCGTAACGACAAACTGCAGTCTCGGACTTTGGTAAGTGCTGGTAGACGTTTCCCCTTCGTACACAAGGTGTCACACAGTCTTCCCACAAACAAACAACACTCAAATGCGATTTCTGAACGACAAACCCGCTGTAAAATCTTTACTTACATACAGAGCATAGTGGCAGCTGTGGAAAATCACTGGTCCACATCTACCCTATACCTTGCAAGCCGTGTAATATGCTGTGGCAGATGGTGGAATCCGTGCTGGATACAGTGGCCGATGCGCAGGGAACAGTTACTGAGCGATTTCATTTGTTTCTTTAGGCGGGGCCGACCTTGTCAGGCCACTTCCAGACGGCTGGCGACACACTGCGATGGCAGAAGCGAGCCACACGCCCTGCGTTCTTCCTCAAACGATTTTACAGATACTATTCCGTAAAAAAAAAAAAAAAAAAAAAAAAAAAAAATCTTTTTTCCCTACTTATAGCTTTATATGCCAGCTTCGTGTGACGTGCCCATCATTTCGTTAATGGTGACAGTTATTATGGTACTTTGATTTAAGTAAGACATTGCATGAAATATGAAAAAGTTTAAAATAGAAAATAGGGGTTGCTAAGATTTTGCGTTTGGTACACATTACATAATATGTTGCCGCGTATAAAATTCAGCTGAGATAATGAATTTTTCTTTAGACTTTGGTGGAAGTCTCAGTCACCAATGACGGAAAAATTAATCTGATGTAGCGCACTCATCTGCAACCGTCCGAGCCAGCGAAAAAGCCAGAATGAGATATTCTCAACATTCCTCACATCTCAAACGGTTTGAGATATGGAAACAAGATTTTCGCAAATGACAGCACGCAAAGAGAAGAGTGCTTTGCCGTATGGTTAACATGCAAAACTTAATTATTGACCGCATTATACGATGAAACAATGTAATTATTAAGGGGCATCGATAGCTGGTGAAACGAGACATACTGTGGGATATAGTACAACGTAAGTGAAGACATTACAAGCTCATTTTTGAATCGGCGATGTGCTTTTTCATAAACGTTTCCTCCCTATTTTTCCTCAGTTTCTCACTTAAAAAACTTCATAACCACTGTCCATTTTCAATTTCTCGCGGTGTAATGAACAGTCCATTAAATTTTGGGCACGCAGCCACGCAAATAAAATTTCCTCCGCTGATATTTCGGCCGCGTATCGTCCGGCCATCCTCAGAGTGAGTCATAAGACTGACGACAAGATGCCAAGCGCGGCCTTAGATGCTCCACCGCGGCGGTACTGCGCATGCGATTGAGAGATGTTGGTCGGCGGCAAAGAAATACGCTTATACATGCACCGCCTGTGGCGAAGGCGTACAGACATTCGATTCGCTTATCGATGTATGATCGGCGGCGGTGACACCGTGACGACTTCTCTGCAGTTCAATTACCCCAAGAGCCGGATTCCATGCTTTGTCCAAATTAAAACAATTATCTCTGTTTATTAAATTATTAGCTGCTCTCATCTCGATACCTTGACGGCAGATTCCCAAAAGGAAGACGTGGATGTTAAAATATTCACATCACTGTAATTCATGGAATGACCTGTACCAAGACAATGTTCGGCCACAGCTGACTTGTCTGGCTGTAATAAGCATTTGTATCTTCGATGCTCTACACATCTCTCATGAACGGTGCGTGTTGTTTGATCTCTGTACGATTTCTCACAATTTCCGCTATAAATCTGATACACACCCGCTTTTCGAAGCTGTAAATCGTCCTTCACAGAGTAAAGCTGCAGCAGTCTTCGTTGGGGGGGATGGGGGGGGGGGGGGGGGGGGTGAAAGACCACCACAACACAGAATTTCTCAAGAATACACCCACATCGGCAAAAAAGTACTAGATTTGAAAGAATTACTATCTTCTTCCTAGGTTTTACATTGAATGCTCTACAAATTCGTTGCGGAGAAAATCCATTCGATTTAAAAATGCTCTTAAGGTATGTGAGCTCTTGTTGCAAATTGTCTTTATCGGAAATACAGTGTGCCCTATGCACTAAGGTCTTAAGAACACATACGGTCTGTGAAGGGTGATAGCAGCTACTGGCATGAACATTTAGATTTGTATACGTTGGTTTCCGGTATACGGCGTGTCCTAATGTGCCATCAACTTTACGGCGAGCGACAACATCCAAAAATGGGAGGTAGACGTTTTTTTATATTTCCATAGTAAATTTGATACTAGAATGGATGGAATTCTAATGCTCAAGAAATCGATGTAATTCATTCATCCCGTGCGTCGATACCACAAATGTGTCGTCCACGTACCTCCAGAAGACCGTTGGTTTAAAACTTGCTGAGTGCAGTGCCTTGTCCTCGAAGTCTTCCATGAATAAATTATCTACCAGAGGGTAGAGGGGGCGTCCCATGACAACACCATCGATCTTGTATGAATGCATGGTTTCTCGGCGATATGAATTAATAAAATATTCTCAGGCTTCCAGCGGTTAAAATCGCTCGAGCTTCCGACCGAGCTCTTCCCGGTCATTGTCAAGTGGTAAGACTGACTGCTGTGTCGACGTGGCCGCGTCGTTATACAGCCGCACTGCTAGCTGTGACGTCACTGGTGCTCTCTTCCTCGACAAACAGGGTGTTGCAAAAAGGTACGGCAAACTTTCAGGAAACATTCCTCACACAAATAAAGAAAAGATGTTATGTGGACATGTGTCCGGAAACGCTTAACTCCATGTTAGAGCTCATTTTATTACTTCTCTTCAAATCACATTAATCATGGAATGGAAACACACATCAACAGAACGTACCAGCGTGACTTCAAACACTTTGTTACAGGAAATATTCAAAATGTCCTCCGTTAGCGAGGATACATGCATCCACCCTCCGTCGCATGGAATCCCTGATGCGCTGATGCAGCCGTGGAGGATGGTGTATTGTATCACAGCCGTCCACTATACGAGCACGAAGAGTCTCTACGTTTGGTACCGGGGTTGCGTAGACAAGAGCTTCCAAATGCCCCCATAAATGAAAGTCAAGAGGGTTGAGGTCAGTAGAGAGTGGAGGTCATGGAATTGGTCCGCCTCTACCAGTCCATCGGTCACCGAATCTGTTGTTGAGAAGCACATGAACCCTTCGACTGAAATGTATAGGAGCTACATCGTGCATGAACCACATGTTGTGTCGTACTTGTAAAGGCACATGTTCTAGCAGCACAGGTAGGGTATCCCGTATGAAATCATATTTACGTGCTCCATTGAGCGTTGGTGGAAGAACATGGGGCCCAATCAAGACATCACCGACAAATAATGCCTGCCCAAACGTTCACAGAAAATCTGTGGTGATGACGTGATTGCACAAATGCGTGCGGATTCTCGTCAGCCCACACATGTTGATTCTGAAAATTTACAATTTGATCACGTTGGAATGAAGCCTCATCCGTAAAGAGAACATCTGCACTAAAATGAGGATTGACACATTGTTGGATGAACCATTCGCAGAAGTGTACCCGTAGAGGCCAATCAGCTGCTGATAGTGCCTGCACACGCTGTATATGGTACGGAATCAACTGGTTCTCCCGCAGCACCCTCCATACAGTGACGTGGTCAACGTTACCTTGTACAGCAGCAACTTCTTTGACGCTGACATTAGGGTTATCGTCAACTGCACGAAGAATTGTCTCGTCCATTGCAGGTGTCCTCGTCGTTCTCGGTCTTCACCAGTCGCGAGTCATAGGCTGGAATGTTCCGTGCTCCCTAAGACGCCGATCAATTGCTTCGAACGTCACCCTGTAGGGACACCTTCGTTCTGGAAATCTGTCTCGATACAAATATACCTCGCCACGGTTATTACGCCGTGCTAATCCATATATCAAATGGGCATCTGCCAACTCCGCATTTGTAAACATTGCACTGACTGCAAAACCACGTTCGTGATGAACACTAACCTGTTGATGCTACGTACTAATGTGCTTGATGCTAGTACTGTAGAGCAATGAGTCGCATGTCAACACAAACATCGAAGTCAACATTACCTTCCTTCTATTTTGCCAACTGGAGGTGAATAGAGGAAGTAGGGTACATACTGACGTAACTAAAATGAGCTCTAACATGGAAATTGAGCGTTTCCGGACACATCTCCACATAACATCTTTTCTTTATTTGTGTGTGAGGAATATTTCCTGAAATTTGGCCGTCCCTTTTTGTAACACACTGTATATAGTCATGTTTTCATTCCGCGTCCGTCGCGCCCGTTTTAACATCGCGATAGTCGGGTTCCGTCCTTGTTGATGGTGTTTTCAGCGGTTTTTATTTCAATAGCTTCTTTTATGACGCTATCGCAAAATCCCTCCTTCATATCGACATGTTTCGTCGAATAGAATTCGATGTCCACTTTCTAAGGCGTGTTCTTCCACGGCTGAATTTTCTGGATAGCGTAGGTGTAAGCACCTCTCGTGTTCCTTCCCGACGTTGCTCTACCATGCGTACTGTTTGGCTGACGTAGTAACAGCCGCACTGACATGGTATCTTGTACACTCGAAGCGTTCTAAGATTTAGATCGTCCTTGATGTGGCCGAGGAGAGCTCGTTCGAAAGTTCGTTGGATTATAACCACCTGACGCGGCTGGAAGCCCGAGAAAATCTTATTAATTCATATCGCCACGAAACCACGCATTCATACATGGCGTACCTCTACGGGGGGGAAACGTGGCGCCTAGGGAACCTGCTTGGGAAGAAGGCTAACCTGTTAAGCTCTCTAGCCTTCCTGCTACGCTGTCGAGATGAGAACGCGATTCCACGATTTACCTCGGCAGCCAGGTGAATCTACCGTTCAGCCAGCTCTGCCCTGTTGCGGGAAACGATACACTTCACCAGGCGGCAGCTGGATTTAAAAGGTCGCGAACTGCTGGCTATACATCTGCAGTTGACAGAGGTACTCTCACAATTAGATTTTGAGTGGGTCGACGCGGCCACTACAGCAAAAGAAGGCCACAGAGAAACAGAAAGGGTAGTTCGCGCGGATTTCTTAACAACAACACGGTGCAGAACGGAAATCAACAGAAGGAACTGTCATCAATATGACGGAGAAAGAGGTCGATGCGGGTGCCATTTCGGCGCTTAAGAAAGGTATTAACTTCGCACCAGCGCTTCAGAGAATCCCTGTCTGTGATGATATAAGTGGGGTTGAACAAACAATCCGTAAGATGCCTAGTGAGAATGCTGACTAAATTCATCGCGAAACGTGTTGCATCATTTCAAAATCTAAACCACCGAGGTCTAACTTGACTAGGGCTAAACGCAATGGTCTTCACGCACTCCGCAACGACGCACTCATCGTGGTTCTGCCAGTCGACAAGGGCAATGCATCCGTCATTGTAAATAAAGCTAACTACGATGCCAAAATTCAGTTAATGCTTGAAGAGGATATATAGCGTTAACTGCCACGGGACCCGACGTCAAGAATAATGAGGAAGACATCAGAGCTTCTAAAACAGTCAATGCTGGAAGAGGGCGTTATTAAGACTCTCCTCCCTCAGGCGCCGAGACCACCTACGCTTTCTGGACTACCAGAAATCCACAACCGATTCTCCTCTTCGTCCCATTGTGAACAGCATTGGGTCACCAACTTATAGACTGGCAGAACACCTGACCAGCCTCCTTGCACCGCATGTGTTTCGTTGTGTGCATCACATCAAGAACACCGTCGACTTTCTCAACAGAATTAAACAACTGCGTCTTAGTCAAGGAGATTTGATGGTTAGTTTTGGTGTGGTCTCCCTGTTTACACGTGTTCCGGTCAAAGACTGTATAGATCTCCTCTCCCAATTATCTGATAGCACAATTGTGGGACTGTTTAAGCACACAGTGACATAGTCGTACTTCCTACATGGCGGCCAGTATTTCGACCAGTTGGACGGCGTGGCTATGGGAAGCCCTCTGGCTCCATCCATAGCCAAACTTTTTATGGCAAAATTTGAAGACTTCGCCTTGGACACGGTTCCAGCTAAACCAAGTTGCTTTTAGCGTTACGTCGATGACACTTTCATCATGTAGCTCCATGGTCGTGAATTTTTGGAACACCTGAACAGCATTCACGGCCACATCAAGTGTAAGATGGAAGTCGAAACAGAGGGTACATTGCCCTTGCTTCACGTCCTCATTCGACGGAAAACCAAGGGGCCCCTCAGCCACAGTGTCTACAGAAAACGGACACACACACACACACACACACACACACACACACACACACACACACACACACACACACACACACACAGATCAGTATCTGCACGCTCTCAGCCACCACCATCCGGCACAAAAACGTGGCGTTCTGAATACCCTCGTCCATCGTGCTAAAGTCGTCCCAGGCGCAGCAAGACTGCCACTAGAACTGAGCCACCTCCGAAACGTCTTCCGGGAAAACGGGTACAGCCACGGACAGGTGTCCAGGCTATATCTGGCGTGACACGCAAGAAACACACCAACAGAGAAGAGAACACCACCGAAGAAGAAAGCAAGAAACTTGTGTTTTAGCCTTTCTGTGGTACAGTGTCGGGAAAGATTAGCCGACTCCTGAAGAGATGTAACATTTCATCGGTGTTCAGGCCCCCAGCAAAAATTCGTCAGCTCATAAGGCCTGTGAAGGACTACCTAGGGCTAAGAACGCCTGGAGTGTACAAGATACCATGTCAGTGTGGCTGTTACTACGTCGGCCAAACAGTACGCATGGTAGAGCAACGTCGGAAAGGAACACGAGAGGTGCTTACACCTACGCTATCCAGAAAAATCAGCCGTGGAAGAACACGCCTTAGAAAATGGACACCGAATTCTATTCGACGAAACATCTGTCGTTATGAAAGCGGAGGGATTTTGCGATAGCGTCATAAAAGAAGCTATTGAAATAAAAAACGCTGAAAACACCATCAACAAGGGCGGATGTTTGCAACTCAGCACAGCCTGGGACCCGGCTATCGCGATGTTAAAACGGGCGCGATGAACGCGGTATGAAAACATGATCATATATGACGTGGAAGAGAGCACCAGTGACGTCACAGCCAGCAGTGCGGCTGTATAACGACGCGGCCACGACGACACAGCAGTCAGTCTTACCACTTGAGAATGACCGGGGAGAGCTCGGTCGAAAGCCCGTGGGATTTTAACCACCCGACGCGGCTGGAAACCCGCAAATTTTTATTAACTATCAATCTTCTCATAAAATTCACCATTAAACTGGAAATAAGATGATAAAAGCACATGTTCAAATAAGGCCGTAATGTTCGTATCAAGATGTTGGCTGATAAGAGAAAGAGTCCTTTAAAGGTACCGGTGCATAATGACAGCAACGTCAGGCTAAATAATAATGATGTGCTAGTTAGTTTTGACGTGTTAAGTCTCTGAATAAAATCCATAGAATTACGAATGTGGTGACTCCGTTTTCCTACCAATTGTTTTAATTAGGAAGTCAAGTGTTTGGCAGAAAAATACGTCGGTGAACCAATAGCGCTCGTTATAGGTCTCATAGACCTCTACACTCTCATACTTAGACATTTTGTGAACTTTAGGAAGACCATAATATCTCGGTGGTACTTCTTTTGACTTCCTTTGGTAGTGATGAAGCGTTCAGCAAGGCAGCAGTCCATACTGTCACCTTGATAGTAGGATCTTTGTTAATCTTCCGGTATGCACCAGAACTAAGTAGACCACATAGCTCTTCCTTGTAGACTTTCTGAGGCAAAAGGACCGCAGCATTACCCGCACGCGCTGCAGTCGGAAAACTATAAGCGCGACGCCATAGATAGTACAAGGGTACTAATATCGATACGCGCTGCTGCTGCGACTCACGGAGACAGAGGATAACAGCATAACCGCGAGAGACTAATCACAGAATATCAACCAAAACCAAGATTTAATGGGAAGCATAACACGAGCCAGCCACGGCTCAACCTCCCGCCCTCAAACAAACACGATGCTGGAAGGGGGGGGGGGGGGGGGGGGGGGGGCTACTTAACCATCAGACTAACTAACTGGATTTAACCTGGCTAAGGTGAACCCAGTACTTGTTACCGGAATGGTTATCCTTAAGCAGCAGATTCACCGGGCCTAAAATGCGCAAATTGGTGCTAGGCCCCAGAAAATGAGGAGTAAATTTACTCATATTTCCGACACGCAGCTGCCTACTGGGGAAACTACGGACATAGACCTGATCTCCTAGCCTCCCTCTAAAGGTTCGCCGATTACGATTGTAACGCTCACCTTGATTATTATGGACCCTGAGTATATTACGTCTGGCACGGTTCCAGTTTTCATTGATGACTTGAGGAACTAGATCTTGAATTCCCCACAAGTTCTAAAAAGGGGAATTAACAGGATAGGAAAGGATCAAAGAGGCGGGAGTAGCTCCCAAGGCTTCATGATTGGTGGTATTAAAAGCAAAACTAAGCCAAGGAAGACTAGAGTCCCACTTACTAGGCGTTTTCTGAAATCAAAGCGGATTTACGATTTCGGTTAACCCTCTCCGTAAAGCATGCCTGCGGATAATACGACGCAGTCGTGATATGCTTGACACCGTTCTGAAAATAGAACGCCTTGAAAGGAGCCGAAAGGAAGGCCGGCGCATTATCGCTAACAATTTTCTTAGGGGGGCCAAAAACAATGAAAACTTTAGTTAAATGAGAAATAGTGGTGGTAGCAGTGACGTTACGGCTCGGAAGGAGCCAAGTGAATCCGGAGAACGCATCAATAGTAACTAACACGTATCGATGACCTTTCTTAGTACGAAGAAAGGGTCCTAGATAATCGATATAGAGCTTGTGCGTAGGACAGGACTCGCGCTCAGAGCTCAGCAAACCCTGTTGAAGAGCATTCTTGGGTTTGACTACATTATACAGCCGATATTGCTATACCATCTCTCTGACATTTCGCTCCATGGAGGGCCAAGAGGCTTTGACTTTTTTCAGAGTCTTAGGAACTTATAAGTGGCTACCCACCAACGAATCATGAAAGTACCGAAAAACCGGGCGCACCAGAGCTACTGGCAAACTTCTTTAACTGCTTCGCATGCCCGACCCTTTTACGCAGAATGCAACTGTTAATAATATACTCATGCGACAGTTCCCCAGCCAAATAGGGTCCTGATCCCGACGCTGAGCGACATCAAACTAAAGAGGAATTTCTCCCAATCCTGCCTCCATCTGTCTCCCGGGTTCCCTCACTAGGTGTAGATTCGGCGAACTACCGGCTGAGGACATCCGCAAGGATATTTTCAGTGTCTCTCACGTGTTTAACTTCAAATTAAATGCGTACCTCTCATCTGGCACTACGGCCAGTTTTACGGCTAAAATACCAGCATTAGATGTGTCATTTTGGACAATAAACCTTTTATTAAAGTATGGTACTCCTAGAAATGGACGATTGGCTACAGCTGCCTTAATATACTCAAACGCGGGCTCCTGGACAGGTCCTTATTCAAAACGCACTCTCTTCCGGCACTGTTCGTTTGAGGTCGCGGCCAACTAAGCCAAATTAGGGACAAAACGCCTAAAATAGTTCAACATGCCTATGAACCTAGCAATTCCGCGTTTATCAGTAGGCGGAGGCAACGCCCGTATGGTCTTAGTTCGCTCTTGTTCGATGCGAATACTCTGACCTGACACTAGGTGACCTAAGAAGAACACCTGCTGCCTTTCTAATGTCATCTTACTGGGTTTAACAGTCAGCCCGGCTCCCTGAAACCTCGAAAGAACTTTCTGGATATGATCCAAATGGACTGAAACGAACAGCTATAGATGACTAAATCGTCCAAATAATTATAGGCAAACACTAATTTCAAGTCCCTAAGGATATTATCCAGCAAACGAGTTGCCAAACCAAAAGGAACTCTGTCAAACAGATTCCAATCAGTACAAAATGCGGTAACATGTTTACATTCTTCAGCTAATGGAATCTGACAACAGGCTTGGTTCAAACCAAGAACAGTAAACCAATTAGTACCGGCAAACCAGGTAAAAGTTATGCAGATCAGAGGCAGAGGCACATTCGAAGACAACCTTAGTGTTCAAGCACCCGGTAGTTAACCACAGGTCTGAAATAGTGCTCCTGATCCTTGGGAACATGGCATATGGGGGAAGCATAAGTAGATGTAGAAGGCGTAATAACTCCTTGTTGGAGCATTTGTGATATTCTCGCCTTCAGTATCTTCACCTTAGGAGGTGAGAGGTGACGTGGGGGCTGCCTGACAGGACTATCGTCGGATAGAAGGATATGGTAATTAAGAACATTAGTGACACTCAAGTTATCACTAAGAAGCTCAGGAAAACTCTGTAACAAATCCCGTAATTGAGAAGCGTGATGCGGCGAGAGATGGGTAAGATCAAACTCATTAGCCACATCCTGAACGGCCAATGCATCTGCATTTCGATGCACAATACGTTTAGCGCACTTATAAAACGAAACATAAGGTGGCTTGCGGAGTATGGATGTAGATGTAGAAACTTCTCCACAGGAGCTAACTTAAAGAAAAAGGTGTGCCCAGAATAATCCAAGAATAACCCAGTATTTACTGAAATCACATACCAAAATTAGATCGACCGGCAGCTCCTTGACCGAGGCTGATGACAAGGGCCAGGAAAAATCCCCCATCGATATACTCCCTCGGACCCAATCATGCAGAGGCAACACCTGGTCATTGGCCACCCGACATCTCTGCACCGGAGAAAGCACCGACCGAAGTTTCGTAAAATGACCAACTTCCAAAAACCACTCGAAGCACAATAATGAAAATGAGCTACCAGAATCGGAAAGAGCACAGATCGGTTCGCCACCTACTCGAGAACCAACGTAAGGCGATGGCGGTGAAGAGGGAGCGACAACACGGGTACGCCAGCGTCTAAAGGCTCGATCACGAGATAGCTGCCCAGTCCGGCGTCATTTATTGGCTCTGAGAGCGCGAGGCTGAATCCAAGAGCGCTCCAAGTGAGCCGTGCTGCCGCACCTGAAACAACCCCGGGGTTCCAGTTTTACGGCTTCAGCGGATGCAGACACTTCGGAATTTCCCTTGCCAGCGCCGGTGGCCTGCCCCTTAACTTCGTGACATACATCGTATCCAAGCGGCAACGCCCATATCGCTACAACCGCGGCACGGAGTTCTTCCCAAGCTGAAGGCTGATTACGGAAAACATAGTGCTACTTATCCGCAACGCGCATTCCCCTAAGAACAATAGACACCGGCTGTTGTTCAGGCAAATCGATTAACAAAGCCAAGGACGCCGTCTGAACTCTGTCCACATACTGATGTAACTGCTCTTTATCCCGCTGCATCTCCCAAATGTAACGACATTCAAGCTGTTTTCGAACTCCGGTGGTCAATCTCTGCCTAATGACGAGCTCCCTCAATTGCTGTAAGGAGAACACTTCAGTCATGGCTCGGAAGAGGAGGTTCTGCAACTCACTTCTAGCTAACAGGTACGGCAGTGACAAAATTACTTGGTGTGGAACCACGAAAGGGAGAAGCATAAAGTTCAAGACGAACCGACAACCGTAATAATTTTTCGACCTGTTCAAGCCACTCCACGACTAATTCAGTAATATCACGAGAGGATTAGGCAACTTGGCAAACATTGCGTCTAACTTCACCGAGGACGTAACAGTACCATCCCGGGCAGGCTCTCGCCCTCTCCCGAACACAGCAAGTTCCGCTCCTCAATCCTCTTCTCACCAAATCTAAACGCGTAACATTAAACTGCAATGCACTAACCAAAGAGCCCAATTCGGCGGCTAATTTTTTATGGTGATCTTCCAAAGCTAACATGCCCAAATCCGCTTTCCGATTTGTTAAATACATTAACTGGGCCTACACCCTATCCAATAGACTGGCACTAGGTTGAGTGCCTTCCAAAACGCAAATAGTGTCCTCAAGGCCCCTAACAGCCTTCAACAAAAATTCAGTGGCCGCTCCTGTCTCACCCAACACCGCCGGCGTGACGTCAACCGGCTGAAAAACGGCAGCACCTAAACGGGCCACTAAATCCGGATCACTGCTCTCAGTAGCTTGGCGCCTTATTTCCAACTCGTAAACAAGATGTTCCTGAGCAGGCCGATCCCCGGACTCTGACTGACCGCCATTACAATACACCTGAAACAATCAACACCCAAAACAATGTGGTGTCACAGAACAGAAATAAAATTGTAACTAACAGTAACTGAAATGGCAAGAACACAAACGTAACCACGCTCTGCTACCAGTGAAATCCCTGGGCTAGCAGGACGGAGCGGATGCGGTTATATTTGTGGAAAGAGGTCAAAATATGTTACTGTCAGTTGCACACCATCATACAAAATTTATTTCTTAAAACACACAATCAGACAAGCAAGAATCAAAACTCTCAAGGTTTTAACGAAAGACCTCCTTTGATTTAATTTAGATCGGCTGAAGGCCACATCGAAAATCCAAGGCACAAGGCCTAAGCAAGGTACAGGAGTTCTTCTGGCGGTTTCACTTCTTCAGAATTTTTTATCTTCAATATAAATAGGCTGAAAGCCTTAGCTTTAATGTTATCCCATATAACGCGGCTGAAGGCCTCACGTTAATCAAGAATAGTGTCGCGGCTTAAGGCCGAGACAAAGATTTTCAAAGTTTAATTTAAATTGGCTGAAAACTCGGTTGAAGGCCGCATTTCAACAAAACAATTTTACGGATTTTGCCTGGGAAGAAGAGCTTTCAATTTGAAAAGGCTGAAGGCCTGATCTCAAAATACTTCGTGTAAAACTCTGCTGCAGGCCTCATATTAAAAAATAACAATCTTATGACTTAAGGGCAAGACAAGGATTTTGAATTTTTAATTTAATAGTGATTAAAACACACATCATGGAGAAAACAATTTTACGACATAAGGCCTAAAGGAAGAGATTCTGAATTTCAACTAAAATAGGATAAAGTCTTTATCCTAAAATGCTTCACATAACTCTCGGCTGAAGGCCACATACGAAACCCAAATAATCTCACGTCTTAAAATTAAAAATTGGAAATTTCTTTGTCTGGGCTTTAACTGAAAAACTCGGCTGAAGGCCACATAAAAACTACAAAATATTTCTTCCGGCTTAAAACCTAGACAAAATTTTCAACTCTTGATTTGAAAAGGCTGAAAACTCGGCTGAAGGCCACATACCTACTTGAAACCAATTTACGGCTTAATGTCTAGGCACAAGGAATTTGCAATTTTAATTTTGAAAGGCTGAAACTCGGCTGAAGGCCACATACCAGTCAAGAAACTTTTTTACGCCTTAAGGCCTAAGAAGAAAAGCCTTGAAATTTCAATAAGCAAAAACTCCGCTGAAGGCCACACACAGTACTTAAGACTAAAAAGGAAATCACTCTGTAATACACAAGGAGCGGCGCTCAGAAGGTTCCAACCTGGGGAAGTAACTAACGCACTTTTAGGTGAAACAGGCAGCCAGACCGACAACTTCTTAATCAAAAGGCAACCCAACAAAAAGCCAGCCGAGGAACCAACCAACAACATCACTTCTACTGCACCTGAACAGCAAAACGACAACAAGATGTCAATCGCAAAACGTTCCGGATACTGGTGGCCAATCAAGCCAAATGAGAATAAACGCCCAAAACTACCAACACCTCAGCTGTCACACTACACGCTGTGCTGTACAATACCAACACGATGTGGAAAATACACTGCCAGAAACTACGTCAACAACCACTTTAGGTCACTGGAACGTCAACGGCCACAACACAGGAGATACCTCTGGTACACTTAATTTAAGTCATTCCTTCATTAATGAAGTTTAACACCACACAGGAAGACGGCTGCAATTCTAATCGACTTGAACGCACACACGTTGTTGCTCGCGTGGATCTCTCAGAAAGTGACAACCAGGATCAAACCAAGAGATGTGATAGCAGTTGAGGCTTGATAGTAGGTTAAGTGAGCACTCAACTTTAGTGTCCAGTTTCGGTGGCTGACGAACTTCGTAACCCTTGCAAGAAGTGCCTCACAACTACAACCGCACGTACACGCCGCCAGCGGCTCCGGTCTGACCACGCGCCACAGAGACTTCCTCGTTGCTCTGACCCAACGGACCGACTGTCACACACAGCACACCCGGAAAACATATCCGCCACACCAGACATAGTACAGCAGTACTAGTATCGATACACACTGCTACTGCGGCTCACGGAGAGAAGACAGCAACGTTATTGCGGTAACCACTGGGCTACAACAAATGATTAAAAAACAAGGCACTCATCCAGCCAGCCACGGCTCACATACGTTGCAAAGAGCAATGGTGCTGACAATTCTTTTCGGTATTCAATACTGCCTTCTCACGTTGCCATCCTGATAAGTCAATGTTGACTTTTATAGAAGAGATATTCATTTTCCAAAAACATCGCAGTTCTTCCACATAAAACATGTTCCTTAATTCTACAACACTTATTCAAAAAATGGCCCTGGGCCCTATGAGACTTAACATCTATGGTCATCAGTCCTCTAGAACTTAGAACTACTTCAACCTAACTAACCTAAGGACAGCATACAACACCCAGCCATCACGAGGCAGAGAAAGTCCCTGACCCCGCCGGGAATCGAACCCGGGAACCCGGGCGTGGGAAGCGAGAACGTACAACAGTTATTGTTTCTATACAGGCTACACTTTAGTTTCTTTTTTTGGCGTGCTTTTGCCTAGAGCGGAATGCTGTCTGTGTATTTCATTGGTAAAATTTTTCAGTGTAACGAAAATATGATTCTCTATAAATTGTTCGAAGCAAAGAGTAGGATATGACCAAATGAGGAAGCAAATAGACCAGCGTGAGGCCTAGTTGTGCGAAAAACGATTTAACTTCTTTAAATAAATCAGGGTAACTGAGAAAAACTTAAATCTTCCGTTTCTGTCATACTAAAGTCATACGCAGTGTTTAGAATTGTCACGTCGATGTCTCATATCTGCCTAGTGGTAGCGAGATGCTTTAGGAGCTTTAAGTAGAATGCTATGGACCACAGGGTGTACTCAAAAAATGTCTGAAGTAACTAATTGTGTTTTCTTATACATCATAGTTATTGTTTTGCAACACTACTATAAATCTCAGAAATTCTGCTGGTTTGTACATAATGCGGATGTAGTGGAACATAGATGCTCCAGAAAATGGCGCAAAATGTGCAAAATATTGATTTGTGTTATGTCAAAGTCATGTGTAAATATTATGTCGATATTTTGTGACCATACTTTGTCCATAATTAGCGTCCTGATACAATCGCTCTAAAACAAAAAAATTAAGTCTGAAATCCTAGCTTCACTTGAAAATATGTATCTATTAGGCTGGTGCAGAAGTTCACAGCTTTTTTTTTTGTCAGCTGGTATTCAGGTTGCTATGGGTTTATTTAACGATTGTCAGTTTTTATTGTTAGTTCACTGTTGCTATTTGAGTTTACATGTTGAAATTTTGTGTCTGAAGATAGTGAGTGGAGCTGTCGACGCTACAAAATGGAGTACAAACAGGATAAATCGGAACATTTCCGACATTTTACACGGTCTGAGTTCATTCGAGGAGCTACAGCAGCGGAGGCACCCAGAAACATTTGCACCGTGTGTGGGAATAATACTATTGGACAGAGAACTCTAAGGAAGTGGTTTTCTCTTGTTAAGGAGGATCGTTTTGACGTTAATGATTTCGCTGTTTAATGGAAGTCGTTCACACTCATGAACCCACAATGATCCACGCGAGTGTACTCGAGAGCTGGTAAATGTGGTAAACTGCAATTATTTCACCACCGTACGAATTTAAGTGCAATGGGAAAGGCTCAAACATCAAGAGTACGGGTGCCGCATGCCCTAAGCCAAAATCACAAAATCAGCAGGTGACCACATGTGCATCATTGCTTGGCTCGTGAACAACACCGGCGATGACTACTCCGTACCGCTATTGGGGTGCAAAATAACTGATGATGGTCGAAGTACAGAGGATATAGAATATACACTGGCAATGGCAAGGAAAGCGTTTCTGAAGAAGAAAAATTTGTTAACATCGAGTATAGATTTCAGTGTGAGGAAGTCGTTTCTGAAAGTATTTGTATGGAGTGTAGTCATGTATGGTTCAAATGGTTCAAAGGGCTCTGAGCACTATGGGACTTAACATCTATGGTCATCAGTCCCCTAGAACTTAGAACTACTTAAACCGAACTAGCCTAAGGACAGCACACAACACGCAGTCATCACGAGGCAGAGAAAATCCCTGACCCCGCCGGGAATCGTACCCGGGAACCCGGGCGTGGGAAGCGAGAACGCTACCGCACGACAGCCGTGTATGGAAGTGAAACATTACGATAAATAGTTTGGACAAGAAGAGAATAGAAGCTTTCGAAATGTGGTGCTACAGAAGTATGCTAAAGATTAGATGGGTAGATCACATAACTAATGATGAAGTATTGAATAGAATTCGGGAGAAGAGGAATTTGTGGCACAACTTGACAAGAAGAAGGGACCGGTTGGTAGGACATGTTCTGAGGCATCAAGGGATCACAAATTTAGCACTGGAGGACAGCGTGGAGGGTAAAAATCGTAGACGGAGACCAAGAGATTAGACGGAGACCAAGAGATGAATACACTACGCAGATTCAAAAGGATGAAGGTTGCAGTAGGTACTGGGAGATGAAGAAGCTTGCACAGGATAGAGTAGCATGGAGAGTTGCATCAAGCCAGTCTCAGAACTGAAGACAGCAAACAACAACAATGCTAACACAGGGAAACGAAAGGAATGGTTGAGCCCAGCAAAGCAGCAACTCCCCGAACAACGACCTGTAATCATCTACAAAAGATGATGTTATGCATCTGGTGCGCTACGAATTGCTTCCCCGAAGTGTAACCATCACTACTGACGTTTATTCTCAGCAACCGCGACGTTTTGCAGACGCAATCCAAGAACGACAAGGAGGAAGACCGCGTGAAGTGATGCTACTCCACGATAATGACCACCCGCATTTTGCTAGGCTGAGGGAAGACACTATACGGGAGTTGTGTTGGGGAGTCCTTCCGCAACCACGTTATTCAGCTGATCTGGTGTCCTCAAACACAGATACAACCTTGAAGGAACTTCCCTTTCCAATGAAGATGCTCTATGAACATGGCTCGACGAGTTCTTCGCCTCAAAACCACGTGATTTCCACAGTCGCGGAATATAAAACGTACTCCAGCGTTGACAGATTGTTTTAAATAGAGAAGGAGAATGTATTATTGATAAACGTCTGTGTTACGTTAGAACTTATGCACCAGACAAATACCTTTTCTGCATGAGACACGGCAGTCCGCAGAGCTTACCGGTGTGACGGGATGCCGCAGCGTGAGGGGAACGTGCATCCAGCCATGAGGTTGCCCCGCTGAACTGCAGGCGTTCATGAACAGTACAAGGCGTAGGGTAGTATCTGACAACTTCTCGGGCTTCAAACTACCCATTTCAGCGATAGTATTGCTCGTAACGGGAATATTTTTCAATCTCTGAGTTTTGACGTTATAACAACAGCAGCTGCCGAAGAGCACTGAAACACATAAATCAAAAGAAGGCAGCTGTAGTAGACGAAATTCCTTCAGAATTCTTGAAACTTTGGGTGAACTTACCTTCGTAGCACCATTCCACTTAGTAAGCGAGATATATGTATCGAGTAACACATACTCTGACATCAATAAAAAATATAAAACAGCAATTCGGAAGATGCTGACATCTGTGAAGAATATTACGGCTACGAAGAAGTCTCGGACGAAATATCAGCACAGGTCAGTTACTGGATGCAGCAGTATTCCGAGCACTTTATACACCGTGGTCGTTTCTTTACGTTTGATTAGCCAGATAGGATTCTACAAGCAGTCAGCTGAATTACTTCTTAGCAGCTTCCCTTACGGTTGGGCAATGCCTTTGCCACACACATAAAAAAAGACGTATTTCACAAAAAGATTGTCAATGTAAAAGGATTCCTTTCCTGGTTAATGGTTGGTTTACGATATCTCTCAGCATTCGCAACCACTGTATCCTGATGATTAGTAAATCTTCTTGGCCGCAGTATCATCCACGGGCAATTATCGTCCTAACTTACAGGCAAAGCAAGTGGAGGTCCTTTCTGTGCATACAAAAGCTTGGTGAATGTTGGGCGGTCACATCATTGTCCGGCGAGTTGCCATACCTACCTGTCACTCTGGGAATGATGGGATTCCCTCAAACATATATACATGAGATAGTCCTTCAGATGTACGCGTGAGACTCCTAGCAGTTGACGTCTAAATGTGGTTTTTTATGTATTTATTTGCAATGGATTTCGGTGTCTCTCCATTTTCTGGCATGTCTACGGTACCACGTGATCAGGCGTGTACCGGGTAATCATCAATATACACATGTCTCATAGAGGGTATAACACCAAAAATGCAGACAAAGTACCGTCTGCAACATCCAAAATTTTCGCCGTTTAATTTTCGTTGATATCTTGCACTATACTCTTGATTCTGATGCTATATGCTGTACTACAGAAACTAAATACATCAATACTTCGATTACGTATTAAATAAAAATTTGACGTTATATAATTGATTGTAATTATAATAGAAATATTATAAATTGCCGGGTAATAGCCAAGGGAACTTTATTGAGATGTATCAATAGCAAAGACGAAATGATAATAGCTGTACCGATGTTTATCTTTGCGCATGGAGAGCCTCTGTCGCGTGGCGTGCAGATGGGAGGCAGAGCAGTTTGTGTCATGAAAGAGTGCGGAAGTTTTTGTTGAACGCTCCGGCCGACCCGGTGTGTACCTATACTCGCGCCAGTGTAGACATCCCTCACTCGTTAACCTGCGATTACTGAGAGCACGGTAGGAGTGGACCGGCGGGGGAAGCTGCAGTTTCAACTGTTGCCTGTCCCGTAAGTATCCGTGGCTCTGGAGACGACTCGGGGTTCCTCTCATCAAGCAGCAGCAGCAACAGCAGCTCCGCATTGTCGTCGGCTACATACTTGTCATCCGCACAGCTACAATATCGAAGGACTGTTAATTGACAAACATTGTAGTGTAGAGAGGCTTCAACCAGCAACATTCACAGAGTGTGAATAACTTGAATAATAACTTGCAAAAGTTAAAATTTCTAGGACACCTGTGTTGCATTGTCCTCATACATTATTACCATGCAGGGTCCCTTTCCTTTCCATGCAATCGTCGAGTGTCATAAGAATATCAAAACTGATTAAATATTTACTGCTAGTTTCGTGTACTTCATACTGACCAGTTTCAGTCTAAATTTTCTGCCTTAGTAACTACATTGTTGTATTGCTTAACAGAAGCTACTTACAGCAAAATAAGTTTCGCTGGCAAAACAAATAACTACAGATACAATATAAATCTCCCACATGAACCATGGACCTTGCCGTTGGTAGGGAGGCTTGCGTGCCTCAGCGATACAGATAGCCGTTCCGTTTGTGCAACCACAATGGAGGGGTATCAGTAGAGAGACCAGGCAAATGTGTGGTCCGTGAAGAGATGCAGCAGCCTCTTCAGTAGTTGCAGGGGCAACAGTCTGGATGATTGACTGATCTAACCCTGTAACACTAATCAAAACGGCGTTGCTGTGCTGGTACTGCGAACGGTTGAAAGCAAGGGGAAACTACAGCCGTAATTTTTCCCGAGGGCATACACCTTTACTGTATGCTTAATGATGATGGCGTCCTCTTGGGTAAAATATTCCGGTGGAAAAATAGTCCCCCATTTGGATCTCCGGGCTGGGCTACTCAAGGGGATATCGTTATCAGGAGAAAGAAAACTGGCATTCTACGAATCGGAGCGAGGAATGTCAGACCCATTAATCGCGCAGGTAGGTTAGAAAATTGAAGAAGGGAAATTGATAGGTTACAAATAGATATAGTGGGAATTAGAGACGTTCAGTGGCAGGAGGAACAAGACTTCTGGTCAGGTGAATACAGGGTTATAAATACAAAATCAAATAGGGGTAATGCAGGAGTAGGTTTAATAATGAATAAAAAATAGGAGTTCGGGTAAGCTACTACAAACAGCATAGTGAACGCATTATTGTGGCCAAGATAGACACGAAGCCCACGCCTACTACAGTAGTACAAGTTTATATGCCAACTAGCTCTGCAGATGACGAAGAAATTGAATAATTTCTTTTATTTCATCATAAATTTCTTCAGATGGTGAAGGAAGACGAAAATTAAATAGTCATGGGTGACTGGAATTCGGTAGTAAGAAAAGGGAGAGAATAAACATAGTAGCTGAATATGGATTGGCCTTCGGTTGCTTCAATTTCTTCATCTGCAGAGCTAATTGGCATATAAACTTATACTACTGTAGTAGACGTGGGCTTCGTGTCTATCTTGGCCACAAAATGCGTTCACTATGTTGTTTGTAGTAGCGCGTAATGGGGCCCCTTAGGGATATGGCGGCTAAGAAGGGGAAGAAATCCAGTGTGCACTCCATGTGCATTTCCGGAGGAGTCATTCCTGATGTGGAAATGGTACTTCCGGATGCCATGAAGAACACAGGGAGCAGACAGCAACAGGTGGTGGCACATGTCGCCACTAATGACGCGTGTCGCTTTGGATCTGATGAAATTCTCTCTGGATTCCAGCGGCTATCTGATTTGGTGAAGGTTGCCGGTCTTGCTTACGAGATGAAGGCAGAGCTCTCCATCTGCAGCATCGTTGACAGAACCGACTGCGGACCTTTGATGCAGAGCCGGGTGGAGGGTCTGAGGGTCAGAGGCTCAGACGGTTTTGCGACCGTGTTGGCTGCAGATTCCTTGACTTGCGTCAGAGGATGGTGGGGTTTCGGGTTCCGCTGAATAGGTCAGGAGTTCACTACACTAAGCTGGCGGCTACACGGGTAGCGGAGTCTGTGTGGCATGGACTGGGCAGTTTTTTAGGTTAGAAGGCCTCGGGAAAGTACGGGGTGGGCTGCAATCTCAAAGGGTTCATAGCACATACAGGACGTGCTTGGATCAAGGAACAGTCGGAATTGCAGTTGTAAATTGTTGTAGATGTGCTGGGAAAGTCCCTGAGCTTCAAGCGCTAATAGAAAGCACAGAAGCTGAAATCGTTATAGGTACAGAAAGCTGGCTAAAGCCTGAAATAAGTTCTGCAGAAACCTTTACAAAGTCTCAGACGGTGTTCAGGAAAGATAGATTAGGCAGAATTGGTGGTGGAGTGTTTGTGTCTGTCAGTAGTGGTTTATCTTGTAGTGAAGCCGAAGTAGGTACTCAGTGCGAATTCGTATGTGTGGTGGTTATACTTAACAACTGAATTGGCTCCTCCTACAGACCCCCAGACTCCGATGATATAGCTGCTGAACAGTTCAGAGAAAATTTGAGTCTCGTAACAAATAAATACCCTCACTCTAACGGTTATAGTTGGTGGGGACTTCAACCTTCCCTCGTTATGTTGGCAAAAATACTTGTTCAAAACCGGTGGTAGGCGAAAACATATTCCGAGATAGTCCTAAATGCTTTCTCCGAAAATTGTTTCGAGCAGTTAGTCCACGAACCCACATGAATTGTAAATGGTTGCGAAAACACACTTGACCTCTTAGTCATGATGCTATTAGCTCTGGACTGTTTGTGGCTGATACAGGGATTAGTGATCACAAGGTCGTTGTAGCTAGGCTCAATGCCATTTCTTCCAAATCCACCAGAAACAAACGCAAAATAAAAGCGGATGAAGTGTCACTAGAAGCCTTCCTAAGAGACAGTCTCCATTCCTTCCGAACTGACTACGGAAATGTAGACGAGATGTGGCTCAAATTCAAAGATATAGTAGCAACAGCAATTGAGAGGTTCATACATCATGAATTGGTAAGAGATGGAACTGATCCCCCATGGTACACAAAACAGGGCCGAACGCTATTGCAGAGGCAACTGAAAAAGCATGCGAAGTTCAGAAGAATGCGAAATCCCGAAGATTGGCTAAAATTTACAGACATGCGAAATTTGGCACGTACTTCGATGCGAGATGCTTTTAATAGGTTCCACAACAAAACATTGTCTCGAAATTTGGTAGAAAATCCGAAGAAATTCTGGTCGTATCTAAAGTACACAAGCGGCAAGACGCAGTCAATACTTTCGTCGCGCAGTGCCGATGGTACTGTTACCGACGACTGTGAAGGTAAAGCGAACTTACTGAACCCAGTTTTCCGAAATTACTTTACCAGGGAAGACGAACAGAACATTCCAGAATTTGAAACACTAACAGCTGCTAGCATGAGTTTCTTAGAAGTAGATACCTTCGGGGTTGCGAAGCAACTCTAATCGCTTGATAAGGGCAAGTCTTCATGTCTAGATTATATACCGATTAGGTTCCTTTCAGATTACGTTGGTACAATAGCTCCCTACGTAGCAACCCTTTACAACCACTCGCTCACCGATAGATCTGTACCTACAGATTGGAAAATTGCGCAGGTCGCACCAGTGTTCAAGAAGGGTAGTAGGAGTAATCCATTTAACTACAGACCTATATCATTGACGTCGGTTTGCAGTAGGGTTTTGGAGCATATACTGTATTCAAACATTATGAGTCAACTCGAAGGGAACGATCTATTGATACGTAATCAGTATGGTTTCAGAAAACATCGTTCTTGTGCAACGCAACTAGCTCTTTATTCGTACGAAGCAATGGCCGCTATCGACAGGGGATCTCAAGTTGATTCAGTATTTCTAGATTTCCGGAAAACTTTTGATACCGTTCCTCAAAAGCGCCTTCTAATCAAGCTGCGCGCCTATGGGGTAACGTCTCAGTTGTGTGACTGGATTCGTGATTTCCTGTCAGGAAGGTCGCAGTTCGTAGTAATAGACGGCAAATCATTGAGTAAAACTGAAGTGATATCAGGTGATCCCCAGGGAAGCGCCCTGGGACCTCTGCTGTTCCTGATCTATATAAATGACCTGGGTTCTCTTAGGTCGTTCGCAGATGATGCTGTAATTTACCGTCTAGTAAGGTCATCCGAAGACCAGTATCAGTTGCAAAGCAATTTAGAAAAGATTGCTGTATGGTGCGGCAGATGGCAGTTGGTAAATAACGAAAAGTCTGAGGTGATCCACATGAGTTCCAAAAGAAATCCGCTGGAGTTCGATTACTCGTTAAATAGTACAATTCTCAAGGCTGTCAATTCAACTAAGTACCTGGGTGTTAAAATTACGAACAACTTCAGTTGGAAAGAGCACATAGATAATATTGTGGGTAAGGCGAGCCAAAGGTTGCGTTTCATTGGCGGGACACTTAGAAGATGCAGCAAGTCCACTGAAGAGACAGCTTACACTACACTCGTTCGTCCTCTGTTAGAATATTGCTGCGCCTTGTGGGATCCTTACCAGGTGGGATAGGCGGAGGACATTGAAAGGGTGCAAAAAATGGCAGCTCCTTTTGTATCATCGCGTAATAGGGGAGAGAGTGTGGCAGATATGATACGCGAGTTGGGGTGGAAGTCATTAAAGCAAAGACGTGTTCCGTCGCGGCGAGATCTATTTACGAAATTTCGTTCACCAACTTTCTCTTCCTAATGCGAAAATATTTTGTTGAACCAAACCTACATAGGAAGGAATGATCATCAAAATAAATTAAGAGAAATTAGAGCTCGAACAGAAAGATTTAGGTGTTCGTTTTTCCCGCGCGCTGATCGGGAGTGGAATGGTAGAGAGATAGAATGAATGTGGTTCGATGAACCCTCTGCCAAGCACTTAAATTTGAATTGCAGAGTAGTCATGTAGATGTAGATGGGGGGTAAGATATGAAAGAGGAAGCAGCCTGGTAGAATTTTGCACAGAGCCCAACTTAATCAAAGCCAACACTTGGTTCAAGAATCGTAAGAGAAGGTTGTATACATGGAAGAATCCTGGTGATACTAGCAGGTATCCGATAGAGATTTAGGAACCAGGTTTTAAGTTGTATCTTACCGTTGTATAGTCTAAGAGGTTTCCAGGGGCAGATGTGGACTCTTACCACAATCTATTGGTTATGAACAGTAGATTAAAACTGAAGAAACTGCAAAAAGGTGGAAATTTAAGTACATGGGACCTGGATAAACTGACTAAACCAGAGGTTGTACAGAATTTCAGGGGGAGCATAAGGGAACAATTGAAAGAATGAGGGAAAGGAATACAGTAGATGAAGAATGGGTAGCTTTGAGGGATGAAATAGTGAATGCAGCAGAGGACAAGTAGGTAAAAAGACAAGGGCTAGCAGAAATCCTTGGGTAACAGAAAATATATTGAATTTAATTGATGAACGGAGAAAATATAAAAAT